>NW_026539383.1:0-18000 GCF_027791375.1 Indicator indicator | reverse complement strand
ATCCCAGGATCTCCAAACCTCCAAATCCCACAATCCCTAAATCCAAGAATTCCAGTATCCCCAAATATCTTGAGTCCCATAAGCCCCAAACCCCAGAAGCCCCAATGCCCTCAAAAGGAAAGCCCAAACATAACACAGACACCAAAAAAAAAACCAGCTGACCAGATCCTAGCCCAACACAATGCGCACCTGTGAATATTAGGAGCGCCACGTCCCGCTGCGCCGCCCCCCGTCCACCCGTTTTCACTCTCCAGCTGAGGCCACCCCCCCGCGCGCCCTTGCCTGCGAGGCCCCCCCCCACGCCATACGACTTCACACCACATCCTCGCTCCACAGCACCCCCCGCCGCGGCGCCCTCGTGGAAGCCCCGCCACCACTCCACTTTCCCCCCCCCGTCCCAGACGCCTCCCCCCTTCTCCCCACTCTCCCCCCGTCTGCTATCCCACCTCCTTAGCCCACGTCCCTCCCCCACGACCGCGCCCACCCCGGCCCTCCTCGCGTGCCTACCCCCAGGGACCCGTAGGGGCCCCGAACATTGCTAGCCCCCCCTCGCGCTCTTGTCATACCTGAGACTCCGCCCCCCGATCCCTGCTGCCGGTCTCCATGCGCCCCGCCCCGACACCCCTGCTCGTCCGCCACAGCCCGCCGGCCTCCCCGAGACACCTCCCATACCGGCCCCAACCCCCCTCTCCCCGCCCTCCTCCCCCCCCCCCGCCCAACCCTGGCGCAAGGGGGCTTACTCGGCCCGGGCCCGGTCCGCCTATTCCTTGTCCCCCCTCATAAGACCCTGCTTGCCCACTAGGCCCATAACGTGCCACAAATCCACACCGCCCCCTTCCCCCCCGGGGGCTCCGTGGCCTACCGCACTCTCCCCTTCTCACCTCCGCCCCGTCTTGCCCTCTAGGGACTCTCGTCCCGTCTCCTCCCCCCCCGAGCGCCCTGCCCACCGACCTTCATTACGCTCCCTCCCCTCGCCCGCCCAGCCCTCTCCCCTCCTTTCGCCGCATCCCAACTCCCTCGCTCCTCCTTCCGGCCCCCCTAACCCCTCACCTCCGTCCTCAAAATCCCCGCCCGGCCATGCGGTACCCACCCCCCCTCCTACGCATTACGCCCAGGCAGGCACACCGCCCGCGGCCACTCTCTACACATTCGACGCACCCAGCCGCGGACCGTCCCACACGGCCCTGTTTATATCTCCCCCATTCTGCCTCCCAGTCTTCGTCGACCGGGAATTGCGCCAGACCCCATTCCACCAACACCCCCTCGCACCCCCAGCCCACGCCGCGGTGGTACACGTCGCACCCCTGCCACCAAAACCCCCCGACACCGCAGTCCCACTTCACCCGACCAACCACCAGCGAACCAACAAGAAGGGCCCCCCCGCTTCCTCCACCTCCCACAAGCCACCGCTGGTCCCCCCCACCACCGCCGCCTCACCCCCCGCTCTAACCCCAAACCCCTTCTCCCCCCTCCCCCCTGAAGCGACTCTGCCCGTGAGGTCCCCGCCACCCGCCCACCCACCAGCCACTCAAACTAACAAGACGTTCCGAAGCCAGGCACACACAAAGTCCACCCGCACTAAAAAACTAACTAAACCCTAACAATACCCCCCCAACAGGGCCCCACATCCCCCACAGAACGCACCCCCCCCCTATCCGCCCCAGCCCCCATTCGCGCCTGCTGCTCCGGCACTCCGTGCCACCGCGCCACGCCCTCTGGCCCCACCCCCTACGGGTCCCCAGTCACCCACCTCTCTCCACTCTGTCGGTCCCCCCCCCGGGCTTACTACGCAAGCCCGGTGAACCCCCCGCACCGCGACCTCTATTCTCATTCCCGCTACCGCGTCCCCCCGACCCCCCAACATGCCCCCCAACCACCCCCCCTCACGCTACAACCCTCCGCGCCGCCCCGAAACACAACCTGCCTCCCCCTGAATCTCTCCCACGCCGGGAGCGCCCATGCCGGCCTCCTCCCCTTGCACCCCCAACCCAGCCGATAGACACGGCCGCACGGCCACGTCCGCCCTCTCGCCGATGACCGTGCCGGACCCCCCGGGGCCCCCCATCAGGTCCTCCCAGCGTCCCTGACCAATATCCTCGCACCGCCTGCGACCCCATCCTAAGACGCATGGCACCGTCCTCCGCGCTATCCACACCCACCAGCCCCGCACAGCGACTGCCATCTACCCCCCCGAGCGGAGGCGTCGTGCGCCCGGCGATAAATCCCTCCGCCCCCTGTCTCCCCCGCACCCTCCAGCCGACTTGGCTACCCCCCCCCACCTCGGCTCACGCCCCCCCCCCTCACCACCCCCCGGTGCCTACGCCCGTTGCTCCCGTCCCATTCCGTCCCTCCCCCCGCCCCCCGATCGCCGGCTTCGCACCCCCCCACCTGCCGTACCTTCGCCCCCCCCGCCCTCGCTGTCCCCGGACCGCCCACCCCCCCACCATTGATCCTCTCCCCAGCGCTCCCCCTTGTCCCCGGACGCCCCCCTGTAGCCCGTGCCTCCGTAGTCCTCGCACCTCCCTCAAGGCCCGCCCGCCGCCCCCTCCCACTCCACCCCCACCCTGCGCTTTCTCCTAGGTCGACCGCCCATACTCCGTGCCCTCCCGCTCCCCTCCTGCCCTGGCCCCCCCCCCACGCTGCCACTCCCCTTACCCCCCCCCCCCCGCCCACCCCCCCCTCCCACGGCCCCCTCCTTGCGCGCAGTACACGCCCTAGAATGGTCTCCCTGTCAAGCGGAGCAATGGACCGACACCCCACCTTTTTACCGCTATCCCCCCCGCCCGTGGCCGTTTCCGCCCCGCTCCACGACTCGCCCTTCACCTGAGAACCTCCCGCTCCCCACCGTTACCTATCTCTCCCATGCCACACCCGACCCCCTCCCCCTCACCGCCCCGCGTGCCCCAACTCCCATTGAGCGCGGACTCGCCGTCCCGCATCCCCCGGCTCGTGCACGCTCCACCACCTCCCCCCCTTCGCGCGTCCGCCCCCCCTCCCATACCCCCTCCCCAATACCTCCCTGTTCGGCACCCACGTCGGCAGCCACACCCCTCGGCCCTCACGGGCCCGCAGCCCCTCACGCCTTTCCTCCCTCCCTCCCTACCTTACCACCCCCTCTCCCCTACGGCCCCCCCCCTCCTGGTACCTGGGCGTCGTACCTCCCCCTCTCCCACTCCCCACTCTCTGTGCGCCAACCATCCCCCCCCCCCACGGCGTCTCCCCCGCCGCCTCCCTATGGGCCCCCACCCCCCTTCGCGGCGCATCCAACCTCCCCCGGGTGGCCGCCTCCCCAGGCGAGCCCCACCCGGTCTTCCCCACCCTACCCCCCCCCCCCACCACCCGCTTCCCCTGACGCCCTTAGCGTCCCGCCAACATCGGCCCCCGCCCTTCCCCTGACCCCCCCCCCCCACCAGCCCCCGCCCCTCTTCCAGCCCCTCCCCACCCCACCCGCGCCTCCTCCTTAGCCCCCGCAGGCCAGCCCATGGCCCTTCCCCCACCATCCCCCCACGCTTTCGCCGTCACTGCCCCTCAACTCTGCGTTCCGAGGCCCCCAATACCAGCCCGCCCCCCCCCACCCCCCGCACCCCTCCCCGAAATCTAGATCGATTACGTCTCTCCCCCGCTACGCCCCCCGCAGTCCTCCCACCACCCTAGCCCCATCCCCGTGTAGGCTCCTCCCAGTTTCAGGCCACGCTGCCCATACCCCCCCTCCCACCTCGCCTCCCCCCCCCCCTACTTCCCCACCAGCCCCCCTTCCTCCGCCCCCCCATGCCCCCCCCTCCCTCCCCCCCCTCGCTTCCGCTACAGTCCTCCCCCCTACCCCACCGCCCCCCGCCCCCATCCACCCTCACCCCCCCACCCTTCCCCCACCAACACCCCTGAACCCGCCCCCCCCCTAATCACTCCGGCCGCGCGCCCCACCCCCACCCCCAACGGCGTACGCCTCCCCGCCAGACCCGCCCGCCCACGGCCTGGGCCCGCGAGCCGTACCAGCGCCCCTGGTCGGCCGCCGTTTCCCTCAGAGCCGCCCCCCCGCGACCCGCCCGCGCGCCCCCCCCCCCCCCCAATACTCTCCCCCCCCCCATAAACCCTGTCGGCCCCGCTACATCCCCCCATCGCCCTCACGGTCTCCCTCCCCCGTCCCCCTCGCCGCCTGTGCCGCCCTGACTCGTCGCAATCCTACTATTCGCCCCGGCGCACACCCGCCACCCCCACCCTCTCTGCTCCGTCTCCCCCCCACGCTCACATCCTCCCACCCCCCCCCGCTCCGCCGTCCGGGACGCCCGCCAATACCCCCGTGGTCCCCTCCTCTTCCCCCCCCCCCACCACACCTATCTCCCCCTCCCCCAGCCGGCCGGTCCCCCCGGCATCACCCTGCCTTCCACCGCGCTCACTACACCCCCGCACGCCCCCCCATTCCCCGCGAAACCAGCCCGCACCCCACGGCCCGTGCCCATGTCTGACTCCCCCACGCGACGACCCCCGGCTCCCACTTACCCCCCTCGTTCCCCCACCGCACCCCACTGTCGGCCCACAGCCTCGCCTACTGCGCCGACCCCCCCTTCGCCTTGGCGCCCTCCACCACCCACCCCAAACGACGCTTGTTCGCCGGGGGATCGGGCCCTGTTCGCGCCTCGTTCCACGCGCCTCCTCCGTCCACCCATCCAGTCTCCCCCCCGCTGGACCCGCCCCCCCCCCCCATCCCCCCGTCCCTCAGCTCCCGTCCGCGCACGGCCCCCCACGCATTCCCCTTATGTGCTTCTCTCGCCTGCCCGTGCCCCCTCCCCACCCCACGTCTGGCCTGCCCCTGGCCCCTGCGGTCCCCCGGCGACCCTGCCCTCGCTGCCCCTCCGCGCCTTCGTTCAATCCCCCCCCCCTTCTCGCAATCCCCCTCTAGCCCCCTCCCCAGGTCCGCCCCCGCAGGCGTCCGCTCACCTTCCCCCCACGATTTCCCCTGGCCCACTAGCTCTACCCGCGTCCGTCCGCCCCTCCCTCCCCCCACCCCACCCCCACCTCCGCCTCCCACGCGCGCCCCCCCTGTCCCCCTGGCCGCACTCTCGTCCTCGCGTGCCCGCCCGGCGCCCCTTTGCGCCTGCGCCCCACAACAGCCCACCTCGCCTGCTGGCCTCCCCCCGCGTCCCTGGCGCTCAGCTCCCCCCCTACGCACCTCCACCCGCCCCTAGTCCTATACCATCCCCCCCGACTGAGGTCAATAACCCCACTAAAAAAACACCCCCCCCAGTCCCCCATGCCCCTGGCCCACGCACACTACTCGGATCTACCTTCTGCCCGTCCGCACCCGTCCCCCCCTACCCCGTCCGCCCATCTCACCATCCGCCCCCCCACCCCTCCGGTCTGTCTCGAACAGCTCCCCCCGCTCGGGTCCCACGCAGGCGGCCCCCGCCACTTCCCAACCCCCCTCGTCGGGCACCGTCAACCCCCTCCCCCCCTCCCCCCACCCAGCCCGCCACAGTCCCCCCCTTCGATCAACATCCTTGGGCCTCCTCCATACGTTCCACCCCCCACCCTCCCGCAAGCCCACTGGGAATTACCTCATCCCTCGTCCCCCGCCGCCCTGCTTGTCCCACCTTCCTAGCCTATTTCCCCCCTCTCCCACCCCTCCCCTCGTCTTCAGCGTCGCGCGCCACTCGCATCTCACCCCCCAGCCCCCCCAGTCCACCCACGCACGCCCGACCCGGGGCCGGCTGCCCGCTAGCTCCGCCCCTCCACCCCCACCACAACCCACAGTCGTGCACCAACGCCGAGCCCTAGGGCCACCCCACAAAACGCGCCCTCTACCAGTACCCCCTCCGCACCCACCCCCCCGCCCCCAGCATCAGACCTACTCCACACCCAGGTAATGAGGGCGCGCGTTCCCCTGCTACCAACCCCCAATCAACCACCAACTCCACCCAACGACACACCCAAGGTCCCACCGGGCTTACGCCCCCCCCCAATACAGCCCCACCATATACCCGCCCCGGTCCATTGTCAGCTCCCCCGGTCCCTGCCGGCCCCCGCCCCCTCTAGGGCCCCGCCCCCCCCGGGCAACGCCCCACACCACCTTACATGCCGCGCCACCTCCGCCGCCCCCGCCCCCCCCATCTGCACTTTTGCGAGGACACGTGCAAAACAAGCCCTGCCCAGCCGGCCCCACGACTCGTCACTCCCGGTACCCGGCCTCCGCCGCACACTCTTATGGAACCCACGAAACACAAGCCCCCCACCCCACGCGCCCCCCCTCCCCACCCCTTCCCCGGGCCCCCCCCCCGCCAATGCGCACCGCCACTGCGGCTGCGCCCCCCGTCCCCACCGCGGCCCGGCTCCCGCCGGTCACCCCCTCCCCTCCCAGCAATCTCTAGCACATCCCCCTCCAGCCATCCCCACATCCCCTCCCGACCGGGACCATTCCGTCGCGCAGCCCCCGCCCTCACCTCTCCCTCTCCCCAAGCCCCAACCCCCCGCGCCCCCCGCCCCTGATGCCCGGCACTGACTCCCGCGTCACTTCCGCGTGCATCCTCCCACCTGGTCCCCGTGCCCCTGCCCGACCAACAACCCGGAGTGCGCCACCCCATTCCGGCACCCGCCCCACCCCCCTCGCCCCCCCCATCCCCTTTCTGCCACCCCCCACCAACACCCACCTCTGAATCCTCCCGTCTACCCCTCCCCAAACCCACACACCGAAACCCCCCCAATCACCCCTCCACCCCCCGGCCCCCAAACCCCAGAAACCAGCAACCCACTCCCCGACACACAACCTCCCACACGCCCCACCATCTAACCCCGCCAGAACACCGACTACCCCCCCTCACTCGTGTCCTCCCGTCCGCCCGGGCCCCAGGCCTCCGCCCTCCACCAGTTTCCCCGCCTCGCCCGCTCTTCCCACCTCCTCCACCCGAGCTGCTCCCGCCCCAACCCCCACGCCCTTATAGCCACCCGCCGGCCCTCGCCTTCTCAGAGCCCCCAACCCCCCCCCCCCCCCCCCCACCGCCACCCATCCTGCTCCATCCAAAGACCCCCCGCCAAGGCCACCCCCCCCGCACCCCAGCAAAGTCCGCCACCCCCCAACAAGCGGCCCTCCACCACACCCTACTGCCCCCAACACTGTCCCCTCCCCCCCCTCCTCCCGCACCCCCCGCTCACCCTCCCACCTCCCCACCCCCCCCGCGCCGATAGCAACGCTCGCCCCCCTCACCCAACATCCCTCGTCCCACAACCGCTCATGCACCACCCACCCACACTCCCCACCCCCACCGCCCCGCCACCCCATCGCCCCCCACCCCGCCGGTCCCGCCCCACCCACCCCCCCCCCCCCCTACCCAGGACTTAGTGCACTCCCCCCCCCCACCCCCGCCGCCCCCAGGCCACCCCCCCACACCTCCGGCCTCCCCCCAACCTTCCACCTCCGCGCCAATCAAATGCTCTCGACACTCCAAGCCGCTCCCGCCAGACTAACCGCACCCACTCACCCCTCCCAAAGCGCGCGCCCCGGACCCCCCCACACAACACTGCTCGAATTACCAGACCCCCAGAGATAAACAACAGACCGGCGCCCCACAACTCCCCAAAATCCGATCCCCCGCGACCCCGCCCCAACAACCCACCGACCTCCGGATACTGCCCCCCACCCGACCGACCCACTCTCTCCCATCCCCTACACCCCACGCGCCCCCCCCACCCACCACCCCCCACGCCCGCCCCTCCGTCCCCCCCCACCCCCGCCCCTACTCTCCCCCAAACCTCCCCCCAGGCCGTTACCCCCCCCCCCCCACCCCCCCCCCCCCGATCCCCCGTCAGCGACCCCGCCCACTCCCTCAGCCCACGCCCCCACCCTCCCCCCCCGTCGTCCCTGCCCGCCTCCTCTCCCCCCACCCCCAGTCCCCACAACCCCTCAACCCGCCCAAGCTCGCCCGGCCACCCCCTACTACCCTGCACCGCCCCCCCCCCCCGTCCCCCCCCCCCCCCCCCCCCCCCCCCCCCCCCCCCCCCCCCCCCCCCCCCCCCCCCCCCCCCCCCCCCCCCCCCCCCCCCCCCCCCCCCCCCCCCCCCCCCCCCCCCCCCCCCCCCCCCCCCCCCCCCCCCCCCCCCCCCCCCCCCCCCCCCCCCCCCCCCCCCCCCCCCCCCCCCCCCCCCCCCCCCCCCCACCCCCCCCCCCCCCCCCCCCCCCCCCCCCCCCCCCCCCCCCCCCCCCCCCCCCCCCCCCCCCCCCCCCCCCCCCCCCCCCCCCCCCCCCCCCCCCCCCCCCCCCCCCCCCCCCCCCCCCCCCCCCCCCCCCCCCCCCCCCCCCCCCCCCCCCCCCCCCCCCCCCCCCCCCCCCCCCCCCCCCCCCCCCCCCCCCCCCCCCCCCCCCCCCCCCCCCCCCCCCCCCCCCCCCCCCCCCCCCCCCCCCCCCCCCCCCCCCCCCCCCCCCCCCCCCCCCCCCCCCCCCCCCCCCCCCCCCCCCCCCCCCCCCCCCCCCCCCCCCCCCCCCCCCCCCCCCCCCCCCCCCCCCCCCCCCCCCCCCCCCCCCCCCCCCCCCCCCCCCCCCCCCCCCCCCCCCCCCCCCCCCCCCCCCCCCCCCCCCCCCCCCCCCCCCCCCCCCCCCCCCCCCCCCCCCCCCCCCCCCCCCCCCCCCCCCCCCCCCCCCCCCCCCCCCCCCACCCCCCCCCCCCCCCCCCCCCCCCCCCCCCCCCCCCCCCCCCCCCCCCCCCCCCCCCCCCCCCCCCCCCCCCCCCCCCCCCCCCCCCCCCCCCCCCCCCCCCCCCCCCCCCCCCCCCCCCCCCCCCCCCCCCCCCCCCCCCCCCCCCCCCCCCCCCCCCCCCCCCCCCCCCCCCCCCCCCCCCCCCCCCCCCCCCCCCCCCCCCCCCCCCCCCCCCCCCCCCCCCCCCCCCCCCCCCCCCCCCCCCCCCCCCCCCCCCCCCCCCCCCCCCCCCCCCCCCCCCCCCCCCCCCCCCCCCCCCCCCCCCCCCCCCCCCCCCCCCCCCCCCCCCCCCCCCCCCCCCCCCCCCCCCCCCCCCCCCCCCCCCCCCCCCCCCCCCCCCCCCCCACCCCCCCCCCCCCCCCCCCCCCCCCCCCCCCCCCCCCCCACCCCCCCCCCCCCCCCCCCCCCCCCCCCCCCCCCCCCCCCCCCCCCCCCCCCCCCCCCCCCCCCCCCCCCCCCCCCCCCCCCCCCCCCCCCCCCCCCCCCCCCCCCCCCCCCCCCCCCCCCCCCCCCCCCCCCCCCCCCCCCCCCCCCCCCCCCCCCCCCCCCCCCCCCCCCCCCCCCCCCCCCCCCCCCCCCCCCCCCCCCCCCCCCCCCCCCCCCCCCCCCCCCCCCCCCCCCCCCCCCCCCCCCCCCCCCCCCCCCCCCCCCCCCCCCCCCCCCCCCCCCCCCCCCCCCCCCCCCCCCCCCCCCCCCCCCCCCCCCCCCCCCCCCCCCCCCCCCCCCCCCCCCCCCCCCCCCCCCCCCCCCCCCCCCCCCCCCCCCCCCCCCCCCCCCCCCCCCCCCCCCCCCCCCCCCCCCCCCCCCCCCCCCCCCCCCCCCCCCCCCCCCCCCCCCCCCCCCCCCCCCCCCCCCCCCCCCCCCCCCCCCCCCCCCCCCCCCCCCCCCCCCCCCCCCCCCCCCCCCCCCCCCCCCCCCCCCCCCCCCCCCCCCCCCCCCCCCCCCCCCCCCCCCCCCCCCCCCCCCCCCCCCCCCCCCCCCCCCCCCCCCCCCCCCCCCCCCCCCCCCCCCCCCCCCCCCCCCCCCCCCCCCCCCCCCCCCCCCCCCCCCCCCCCCCCCCCCCCCCCCCCCCCCCCCCCCCCCCCCCCCCCCCCCCCCCCCCCCCCCCCCCCCCCCCCCCCCCCCCCCCCCCCCCCCCCCCCCCCCCCCCCCCCCCCCCCCCCCCCCCCCCCCCCCCCCCCCCCCCCCCCCCCCCCCCCCCCCCCCCCCCCCCCCCCCCCCCCCCCCCCCCCCCCCCCCCCCCCCCCCCCCCCCCCCCCCCCCCCCCCCCCCCCCCCCCCCCCCCCCCCCCCCCCCCCCCCCCCCCCCCCCCCCCCCCCCCCCCCCCCCCCCCCCCCCCCCCCCCCCCCCCCCCCCCCCCCCCCCCCCCCCCCCCCCCCCCCCCCCCCCCCCCCCCCCCCCCCCCCCCCCCCCCCCCCCCCCCCCCCCCCCCCCCCCCCCCCCCCCCCCCCCCCCCCCCCCCCCCCCCCCCCCCCCCCCCCCCCCCCCCCCCCCCCCCCCCCCCCCCCCCCCCCCCCCCCCCCCCCCCCCCCCCCCCCCCCCCCCCCCCCCCCCCCCCCCCCCCCCCCCCCCCCCCCCCCCCCCCCCCCCCCCCCCCCCCCCCCCCCCCCCCCCCCCCCCCCCCCCCCCCCCCCCCCCCCCCCCCCCCCCCCCCCCCCCCCCCCCCCCCCCCCCCCCCCCCCCCCCCCCCCCCCCCCCCCCCCCCCCCCCCCCCCCCCCCCCCCCCCCCCCCCCCCCCCCCCCCCCCCCCCCCCCCCCCCCCCCCCCCCCCCCCCCCCCCCCCCCCCCCCCCCCCCCCCCCCCCCCCCCCCCCCCCCCCCCCCCCCCCCCCCCCCCCCCCCCCCCCCCCCCCCCCCCCCCCCCCCCCCCCCCCCCCCCCCCCCCCCCCCCCCCCCCCCCCCCCCCCCCCCCCCCCCCCCCCCCCCCCCCCCCCCCCCCCCCCCCCCCCCCCCCCCCCCCCCCCCCCCCCCCCCCCCCCCCCCCCCCCCCCCCCCCCCCCCCCCCCCCCCCCCCCCCCCCCCCCCCCCCCCCCCCCCCCCCCCCCCCCCCCCCCCCCCCCCCCCCCCCCCCCCCCCCCCCCCCCCCCCCCCCCCCCCCCCCCCCCCCCCCCCCCCCCCCCCCCCCCCCCCCCCCCACCACCCCCCCCCCGCTCCCCCCCGTCCCGGCACCCCTTCCCCTCATCGGCCATCCCTCCGCCGTTGGCTACTCGTGCCCGTCCCCCTACGTGCTCCGCCACCCCCCCCTCCGCACATCACCTCTCGTCCCTAAACACCCCTGCCGCCCACCCCAACCCCGGGGTTCTCGCCACCTCTCTACCCCCCGACTACCCCCCCCCGCCTACCCCCTCTCCGCTCCCGTGCGCTTACCTCCACCCCCCCCCGGACATAGACCCGCTCTTCCGCCCCCCGCCGTCACTTCGGGCCCGCCCCAGCCCAACGCAGCGCCTTTCCCCCCCCCCCCCCCCGCACTCCCCCCACGAGGCGCCATCACCCCATGCCCACCCCACCTCCCTAGCCCCCACACCCTACCCCCCCCCTCCTTGCTCACGCAAGCCGCCCACCCCACCTCCAGCCCCCTTCCCCTCAACATTCTCACTCCCCACGCCCCGCACCCCCCCCCGCCCTCCAGACCCCGCGCGCGGGGACCACGCACCGCCCCCCACACCCCGACCCCGACCCCCCCGGCTGCCAGCAGCCCTCCCAAGTGTCCGACCCGCCCCTGGTGCGCCCGCCCGCCATCACCAGGGCCACCCGTCCTCCCCCCCCCCCCCCCAAGCCCAGCCCCCCACCCCACCCGCCCGCAGCCCCCCACTCTTATCCGCTCCCTCCTACCCCGGTCGCCCTCGCCCGTCCTACACCCCCTCCGGGCCCGCGAACCGCCCACCTATCCACCTACCATACGGCTCCTCCCACACAAACAACCCATCCGCCTGCTGCCCCCGCGCCGCCCTATGCCCCACCACAGTAGTGCCCAGGCTTACCAGCCCGCACCCCGCCAATCCAACAAAAAGCACCCACTCACCCACCACAGTCCTACCCGCCAACTCCACCCTCACCCAAGTGCCAGGAACCCCCCCCCCTAGCGGGCCCCTGCCTTGCCAGCCGCCCACATCGCCTGCCTCCCCGCGCGTTCTCCGGCGAGGCACTTGTATCCACCCCCCCTCCCCCCTCCCAAACAACCCTTTCTGCCGACCCGGAGCGCCCCCCGCCCCCCCTCCCCCGCCCCCGGTCTGGACCCCGCTACCGCCACCCCCACCCCCCACCGTCCTCCCGGCCCGGAGCCCCACCCACCTGTAATGCGCAATCGGCCCCCCACCTCCAACCCCGCCCCGACGCCCGCTCCCCCCCCAATTCCGCCAACACCATACCGCCACCACCCATCCCCCCCCCGCTCCCCCCCCCCCACACCCCCGACGCGTCCCCCCCCCCCGCCACCGCGTGCCATCACTCGCCCTACCCCCGCCATCATCCCAGCCCCCCCACGAGCACGGCGGACTCCCCCTCATTCGCCTTCAACTCGCCCCCCCGACTCGGTCCCTTTACTACACACCCCCGTCCCCCACTAGCCACCCAGCTCCCCGACGCACCCCCCCCCGCCCCTCGCCGCCCCTTCGATTCCTCGTCCTCACTTACCGCCATACACCCACACGCCACTACCGACCCCCACCTGCACTTTACTGCACACCACCTCCGCCACCACCCCAGCCCACCGCATCCATTTCACCCCCCGCCTCCACCCGACCGTCTCCCCCGTCCCCCCCCACCAAACCCTCCCCCACCACCTCCCCCCCCCGCCCCCACCCCTCCCCTTCTCTCCAACCACGCCACGAACCCCCTAATTATCCCAACCTGTACCAGCCAACACACTGAACCCCCACCCCCCCACATCTCCAACCCCCCCCATCCCCGCATACAACCCGCTCCCCCAACCCCAGAATTCCCAAACCCCGGAACCTGCAAAACTCTGAATCCCCAAACCCCCAAATCTCAGAACACCCAGAATCCCTAAAAGCCCCCAAACCCCAGAATTCCCAACCCCCAGAATCCCCAAATCCCAGAACCCCCAGCTCCTAGAATCCCCCCACCAGCTCCTGGAACCCCCATCCCCTTTCCCCAGCTCAGCTGGGGCGCCCCCACCTGGCTGTCCCTGGCGGTGACAGAGGCCCCGCGGCGCAGCAGCTCCTGTGCCACCTCGAAGTGGCCGCAGCTGAGGGCATCGTGCAGGGGGGTGATGCCCTCACAGCCTGGCCCCCCCGGGTCGTTCAGCGCTGCCCCCCGCTCCAGCAGCACCTGAACGATCTCTGGGAGGGGGCACAAAAAATAGAGGGGGTTAGGGGAGGTCCTGCCCACTCCTGGGGAGCCTTTGCCCACTCCTGGTGGGGCTCTTTCCTCTCCTGGGGGACTTTTACTGCTCCTTCAGAGGCTTTTTTCAGTCTTAGGGGGATCTTTTTTTCCTCCTGGGGGAATCCTTCCATTCCTGTGGGTCTCCTTTTACTCCTGGGGAGCCCTTTCCACTCCTTGGGGGGCCCTTTCCACTCCTGGCAATCTCTTTTTCCACTCCTGAGGGGACTTTTTCCACTCCTAGGGGTCCCTTTTTACACCCGGGGAGTCCTTTCCACTCCTGGGGATCCTTTTTTCACTCCTGGGGAGCTGTTTCCAATCCTGAGGGGTCCCTTCCCAACCCTGGGGGTCCCTTTCCCTCCTGGGGGTCCCTTTCCATTCCTGGATCTCATTTCACTGCTGGGAGTCTTTGCCCCCCAGACTCACCCAGGTGCCCATGGTTGCAGGCTTCGTGCAGGGGAGTCCAGCCGCAGTAATCCCGGGGGTTCAGAGGGTGCCCCTACAACAGCCCCCCAAAGGAAAATATGAAGGGGGGAGTCACGGGAGTACTAAAGGGTCTGGGGGACCCCCTGAGGGTCCTGGGGGGGGTGGGGGGGGTCTGACCTGGTTGAGGAAGAGCAGCACCCGGCGCAGGTCTCCCTCGATGCAGGCGCGGTGCAGGGGGGTCTCGCCCCGCTCGTTGCGACGGTTCCACTGGGGGGAAACAGGGAGGGGGTAACAGTGGGGACCCCCACCCCAAATATTGGGGTGTCAAGGGGATAAGGGTGACCCCCCCACCCTAATTCTGGGGTGTCAGGGAGAGCCCTCACCCCACTTTGGCAGTGTCAAGGGAAGGAGTAAGCCCCCCCCCGAGCTCCAATTTTCAGGGTGTCAAGGGAAAAGAGAGACACCCCCCCCAAACCCTAATTTTGGGGGGTCAGGGAGAGCCCCCATCCCAACTGGGGAGTGTCAAGGGAAGGGGGAGACCCTCACCCCAAATTTCGGGGGTATCAAGGGAAAGAGGAGACACCCTCCCCTAATTTTGGCTGTGTCAAGGGAAAGGGTTGATCCTCACCCTAATTTTGGGGTGTCAGGGAAACCTCCCCACATCTCCAATTTAGGGGTGTCAAGAGGGGAACCCTACCCCAATTTGGAGTCTCAGGGGGAGGCAGAGCTCCCCTCCACCCCAGTTTTAGGGGTGTCCCCCTCCTCACCTTACAGATCCTCCTCCTGCCAGGGACACTCTTGCTGTAGCCTTCCAGTTCATCATCCTCCCCCTCTGCAGAAGGAGGGAAAGGAAAACAAATTGGAGAAAAACAAAAATCAAAATGAGGAAAAACAGAACCAAAAGTGGGGGGGAAAAAGTTAAATGATGAAAAATAAACCAAAAACAAAATGGGGAAAGAAAAAAAAAAACCCAAACCAACCACCAAAACCCCACAAAATGGGGGAAAAAATTTTGGGAGGGGAAACCACAATGAGGGAAAAACCCCAAAATGGATAGGGGGGAAGTAGGGAGAAAAAAAATGAGGAAAAAAAGTCCTAAAGTAAGGAAAAGAACCAAACCAACACAAAATGAGGGAGGGACAAAAAAAAGAAAAAAAAAAAGAAATTAAAGAAAATGAGGAAAAAAGTCCCAAAGTGATGAAAAGAAAAAAAAAACAAAAAAAAAGAAAAACCACAAAATGAGGACAGAAAACCCAATATAAGGAAAATTTAAAGAGAAAAAAAAAAAAGAGGAAAAAGTCCCAAACTAGGAAACAGCCAAAGCCAAAAGTGGGGGAAAAAGAAACAAAATATGAGGACAAAACAATCCAAATGATGTCCCCCCCTGCAAAAGGGGTGACAAAAAGCCCCAAATAAGGACCCTGCCCGGCCCTCCCAGCCTCTCACCACTCTCAGACAGCTCCAGCTCACTCTCCTCATCCTCCTCCTGCGCCTGGCTGCTCTCCAGTTCTTCCTCTTCCTCCTGGGGGGCTCCCCCAAGCCCCCCCAGCTGCCCCAGGGTGGCTGCAGCAGCCTCAGCCTCCCCCAGCCGCAGCTGGAGAGCATGGAGCTGGCGCAGGGCCTGGCGCTGGGGTCAGGGAGAGGGAGGAGAATGGGGGAGGGGATGAGGGGAGAGGGGAGGGGAGAGGGGAGAGTAAAACAAAGAGAGGGAGGGGGAGAGGGAGGAGGGAGTGGGAGAGGGAAGGGAGAGGAAGGGGTAGAGGGAGGGGAGAGGGGAGAGAGAGGAAGGGGAAGGGGAGAGGAGAGGAAGGGAGGAATGGGGAGAGGAGAGGATAGGGGGAGGGGAAGGAGAGGGGAGGGGAGACGGGGATGGAGAGGAAGTGGGGAAGGGGATAGGATGGCGAAGGGGGCAGGGAGAGGACTGAGGAAGGGGGATAGGCGCGGCGCGGGAGACGAGGGCGTCTGGTGCCGCGGACGGGGCCAGGTCTCGTCGATGGAATGTGTGTCCGGGTCTGCGGCTCGTCCGTGGGGCCGTTGTGTCTCGCTCGCGGCCTGGCCTGGCGCGCTCTCGGCCGTGGGTCCTGTTCTACTTCGTGTTTTTCGCGGCCGGGTGCCGGTTCGCAGCTTCTCGTCTGCGTTCCTTGTGTCCGGTTCTCGCTCGTGCGCGGCCCCTATGTGCCCGTGTCTCGGTCCTTCCATTGTTTCACTACTGGGGGGCCATCGGCGCTGTACCCCCCCCCCCCCCACCCGTGTTTTCCCCCATTTGGGCTGCGCTGTCGCTGCCTGTTCCCAGATTTCTCGTTCCCGCCGGTCCCGGTGGTGCCGTCTCCACGCCGGTTCCCTTATTTAGGTTTGTGGGGGGAGGTTTTTTGAGTCGGAGCATTACGGGTGCAGCGGTGTTCTCGTGCTCTGTACTGTCCCTTGTCTTCTTGCGCGTCCGGAGCCGCTTGTCTCTGTTCGAGCGTGTTCCGACGGGGCGCGTGTTCTGGGCCTCCGGGTGCGCTGCGTGGCTCGGCTGTGCCCATCTGTCTCCGCTGCTTTTCGCCGTTTGCCTCTCTTCTGTGCCACGGGGCTACGTGCTTGTGCCCGTTGGCGCTCGCTACCCCTCGACCTCTCCGTTTTCTCTCGATTCCTTGTCGGGGGCCCCGTGCGCTTGTCAGACCTCTCTCCTGCCCTACGGTCGAGACGGTCCTCCCAGCCGCTCCCCCCAGTGTGTGAGCTACCAAGGTGGTACCACCCCCTAGCACCCGGTTGTATCGTCCAGCCACCCATGGCTACCCGCACCCGGGCCGTCCAGTGACGGCCGCACTGGATGCATAGGGGAGTGGGGCACCCCAGCCACCTCCAATGCACGAGCCATGGACAGGCCCGGTACTGTCCCATCCTGGGGGAGCCCAGCATTGGGGGGTGACAGGGTAATAGGGTCCAACATAGAAGGGAGCCACCGACAACCCCCCCCCCCCCCAATTCCCTTCCAACACCCATCCGCGCCCCAACCTCAAGAATCCCCCGAAATCCCAAGGACCTCTCCCAAAGCACCAAGAAGAACACCCCTGACCCCAAAACCCCCACCCTGGACCCAGTAAGCCCCCCAAGAAGCTCCCCAAGGCCACAAAAAGCTCCAGCCCAAATGAGCTCCTCAGGACCCAAAGAACCTCCCCCAAGGACCCCCAAAAGACCCTCTGAAGTTCCTCAAGAACCCAGATGAGCCCTCTCAAGCCCTAATGAACCCCCTCCAGAAGGCCAAAGAGCCCCTAAGGTTCTGAGGAATTCCCCAAGGACAATGGAAACCCCTCTAAAGACTCAATGAGACCTCAAAATGATCACCGAGGACCCCTAAAAGCCCCCCAAGGACCCCTCTAAAGACCCAAGAAGACCCACCCAGGTCCTCAAGATGACCACCAAGGATCCCCAAAAGCCCCCAAAGACCACAAGAACCCCTCTAAAGACACAAGAGCCCCTCAGATCCTCAAGATGACCATCAAGGACCTCAAGATGGCCACCAAGGACCCCAAAAGCCCCCAGGGGCCCTGGGGAACCCTCGAGAGACCCCAAGAAGACCCTCAAAGCCCTGAAAAAGCCCTGCCAAGGACCATGAGGACCTCTGTACAGACCCAAGATCCCCTCAGAACCTCAAGGTGACTCCCAAGAACCCCCTCAAGGCTCACCTCCAGCGCATCCCCCTGGTGCAGGGCCAGCTCCTGCTGGTAGTGGTGGATGGCTCGTGCATGGTCCTTGAGGTCCCCAAAGGTGGTGGCCAACGAGACGTGGATGACAGCCACTTCCCGTGGCGGCCTCCCCAGCTCCTGGGCCAAGCTCAGCTGGGTTCCCCCAGTGACCTCCAGTTACTGGGGGGACCTCCCAAACCAATATCCCCCTCCCAGGGTCAGCCACCCCTGTCCCTGACCCACCTGCCTCTGGTAGGACTCCACGGCTCGGCTGTAGTCTCCGTGCTTGGAGAAGATGTCCCCAAGCTGCTCACAGAGTGACAAAGCCACCGGCAAGTCACCGCCGGCCACCGCCTCCTCCAGGCCCTCCTGCAGTCGTGTCAGCTTGGAGGCTGCCAGGGAGGGGACGGGCAGGAGGTGACGAGGGCATTCCAGTGTCCCCTGAGCATCACACCCACCCAGGGTGGAGGTTATCCAGCCTTGGGGACATCGTCTTGACCCTGGGGACATCATCTCATCCTTGGGGACATTGGCCTGCTCCTGGAGACCTCATTTGGGCCCTCGGGACCTCAGTTTGGACCCGGGGACCTCATCTTGCCCTGGGGACATCATCTAGACCCTGGGGACCTCACTTTGCCCTGAGGACATCATCTGACCCCTGCAGATATCACCTCACCCTTGGGGACCTCATCTAGTCCCTGGGGACATCACCTAGTCCCTGGGGACAACACCTGACCCCTGCAGATATCACCTCACCCTTGGGGACCTCATCTAGTCCTGGGGACATCACCTAGTCCCTGGGGACATCATCTGACCCCTGCAGATATACCTCACCCTTGGGACCTCTTTCGGTACCCTCTGGACTGCATCCGGGAGTTACTTGATT
>NW_026539382.1:0-18000 GCF_027791375.1 Indicator indicator | reverse complement strand
GTTCCTGCTTGGCTTGGGAGCACCTTCACAGGGACCAGTCCACCAGCATCACTTCTCTGCTGTGATTTTTCCCGTATTTCCCTATATTTTCCCACATTTTCCCATATTTTCTTGACATGATACAACAACAGCACTGAGAGGATTGGGACCAGTAAAGATGATGCTCCGGGGCTTTCCATGTTTAAATCACCCCAGCACTTACAAACTGCCTTTTTCCAAGTGGAAATCTGATTAATTTCTTTGCATGAAGGGTTTTTTTTTGTTTGGTTGTATTTTTTTTTTTTTAATGAAGCAAAGGCTATATTGGAATTGGGGGAAAATGACCCCTGCTGTGCTCCCAGGGCTGTGGGCAGAGCCCAGCCGAAGGTGTGGAGTGAGAGCCTTAGAGGAATTAATTTCTCTTTATTAGTCCTTGTTGAATCCTTTTTATTAGCAGCTGCTAGCCATCTCCCTCCTTCAGGAAAATGTCACTGGGTCAGCCCTTTTATTTGGAGGATTCCCTGAAGGGGAAAAAAAAAAGTTTGTTTGTTTGTTTCTTGCCAAAGAAGATTTTTCCACCCCAAAACTCTTCCTTCTTCCACCTCCATACAGCTCATGAGAGGAAAATCCTCTTGTTTCCTAGGACAAATCTTACTGTTCCTTTGGGAAACCCTCCTGTTTCCCTATGCATCCTCCCCATGGAATCCTAAAACAGGCTGGAAGGGACCAGAGGTCACCCAGTTCAAGCCCAGAGCCCTGTCCAGCCTCACCTTGAATATCTCCAGCTGTCAGTTTTCATCCTCCCTCCACTTCTCTTCCACTGCCACAGGAAGATGGAAATAGAGAAATCTGCTGTTTTTTGACATAAAACTTGTGCAGGGGAGGGGTGCTGGAATGCACCAAATCCAATTCAGTGCCTGGATGGTGGTGGGAGCCGAAATTTCACTGCTCCTTGATACACTGCTGGAGCACCAGCACTGGTGGCTCCCTTAGTCCCACTGGGGCTCCTGCACCTTCCCTGCCTCCTGTTCTTCACTTTTTAAATTTTATGTTCAATTATTTTGTGTTATTTGATTTCAGTTTGCTTAGATTTGGTTTATTTTGGGGTGATTTGAATTGAGTTTTGTTTGCTGTGTTTGAATTTTCATTTATTTCAAGTTTGGGTTTTTTTAATTATGATTTGATTGAATTGGATTTGAATTTATTTCATTCTGTCTTATTTAATTTCATTTTATTTCTCTATTTTTTACATTTTAACCTGTATTTTATTATTTTGTAATTTATTTTATTTTTATTTATTTAATTTTCTTGTCTTCCTTTTTAATTTTCTGAATTTGTTTATTTTACTATTTTGTAGCTTGTTTTATTTTTAATTTAATTTTCTTCTCTTTTGATTTTGTATATTTTGCTTTTGCTTTTATTTTTTCTAGTATACTTTAATGTAATTTTCTACTTATTTTGATCTATTTCTTTTATTGAAGTTGAATTTCTTTAGTTATATTTAATTTAATTTAATCTCATTTAATTAATGTTTGCATTTTAGATTTTATTTCTTTTTACCTTGTTTATTCTATTATTTTGCAGTTTATTTTATTTTAATTTTATTTTATTTTACTTTCCCTTGGTTTGTTCATTTTGCTTTGATTTGCTTTCTTGGTTTGTTTTCTTTTCTAGTATTTAATTTTTATTTTCAATTTATTTTATTTGATTATTTTATTAGTTTTGAATTTATTTAATTCTATCTTATTTAATTTAATTTTATTTCTTTAATTTTTACATTTTAAATGTTCTTTTATTATTTTGTGGCTTATTTTATTTTAAAAATTATATTTATTTATTCTTTTGGATTGTTTATTTTGCTTTAGTCTTTTCTTTTCTTTTCTGTTCTATTTAATTTAATTTTCATTTCCTATTATTTTATTTTGATTTCTTTATTTTATTTTACTATTTTGTATTCTAGTCCTCTATTTAATTTTAGTTTCTATTATTTTGTTTCGATTTCTTTATTATTTATTTTCTAGTCTATTTCATTTTATTTTCTATTACTTTGAGTTCTTTATTTTACTCTTATTTAATGTTGGGGTTTTTGTTGTTGTTGTTTTGGGTTTGTTTTGTCATTTTTCTTTCTGTTTAATTTTCTTTCCCACGGATCCCCAACCCCTCACCCCTTGGCCAGGAGCCTCCCGGCTGTCAATGCCCCCAGGAGGTTCAGTGTCAGCACTGCGGAGCGCGGGGGCGATGCCAGCAGTGCTGCTCACCCCCCTTGCTCCGTCACCCCCTCCAAGCAAAGGGGTCCCAACCCCACCCCCTCCCATCCCGGGGGTCATTCCGTGCCTTGCTCTGGGAATGGCAGCAACCGCGGAGCTGCTGCCTCCTTCTAAATCCCAATAACTCATCCCGGCGCCTGGAATTTGCCTTTCATATCCCGCGGCTCAGTGCCGCTGGGCGCAGGAATTATCCAACGCTTCCCCCCTGCCCCCGGCCCTGGCTGTGGCCGCTCCGCATTAAGCTTGGGATCAGCAGGGATTAAAGCAGGATGCGCCGCGGGGTTAGCTGCAAATGAAGACTTAGCTGGGGGTTAAGCCCTGGGCGAGCTGCCGGCTCAGAACTGAGCGGTGTGGAAGGATTCAGAGTCAGCTTCTGAGCCATCCCTTGGAGATGATCAGAGAATCTTCGACTGGGATGGATGGGAAAAGACCTTCCAAGGTCCCCTGCCCCCTGCAGCCCCCAGGTCCCCAACCAGAGCAGGTTGCTCACAGCCCGAAACAACCTGAGCTGCACTGCTGCCAGCCATGGGGCAGCTCCCATCTCTCTGGGCAGCCTGGGCCAGGCTCTCCCCACCCTCAGCCTCAAACATTTTCCCTTCTCTCCACTCTCAGTCTCCCTCTTTGCCTTCCAAACCATCCCCCCTTGGCCTGGCACAACAGGTCCTGCTCCAAACTCTGTCCTCAGCTTTCTTCAAGCCCTGCAAGGCCACCAGAAGGTGTCCCTGGAGCCTTCTCCTCTGCAGGCTGCCCAAGCCCAACTCTCTCAGCCTGGCTCCCAGCAGAGGCTTCCAGCCCTGCCAGCATTGCTGTGGCCTCCTCTGGCCCTGCTCCCCCAGCTCCCTGTCTGTGCTGTGCTGAGGGCTCCAGAGCTGCCCCAGCACTGCAGGGGTGGTCTGAGCAGAGCACAGCAGAGGGGCAGAATCCCCTCCCTGCCCCTGCTGCCCACACTGCTGGTGCTCAGCCCAGGACAGGCTGGGGCTGGGCTGGCAGCGCTCGGTGCTGGCTCTTGTCCAGCTCTGCACCCCCAGCAACCCCAAGGCCTTCTCGTCAGGGCCAGCCTGGACTAACCCTGGGGGTTGTCCTAACCTAGCTGCAGGACCTGGCCCTTGTCCTCATTGATCCTGAGGGGATTCACATTGTCCCACTTCTCTAGCTTGTTCAGGTCCCTTTGAATGACACAAATCCCATTATGCTAGCTGGGGTGCTGTGGCATCCATGAGAACCATTTGGCATTCCCTCCTTTGAAAAACTCTATAAATATTTTCTGGTTGTTCATTTGCACAGCTGGTCTTCAGTCCATTCTCCCCATGCTTTGGTGCTGTTTCAATGTTTCCATTCACCACTGGGCCAAATCATGGATTTGCCAGAAGAATTATAAATCTTTTTTATTCTAAGAGACAGCTGTGGCAAGAAAGAAGTGGGATTTGACCCTTCTTCATGGACAGATGGGGATGTGTTTGACAGAGATGCAAAGAGACCTCTTGGTGGAGGAGAAACTCATAGTAAGGGTGGACCATAGGACACTGCAGGCACATTGAAATACCAGCTCAGCCCCATGCTGCCTTCAGCAAAGCTTTCAATGCCATCTCCCACAGCATCCTCAGAGCCCAGCTTAGGAAATGTAGGTTGGATGAGTGGGCAGTGGGGTGGGTTGAGAACTGGCTGAAAGATAAACATAGAGCTCAGAGGGTTGTGGTCAAGTGGCACAGAGCCGACTTGGAAGGCTGGAACAAGTGGTGTACCCCAGGGGTCAGGACTGGGTCCAGTCCTGTTCAGCGTCTTCATCACCAACCTGGATGAAGGCACAGAGTGGAGCCTCAGGCAGTTTGCTGATGGCACAAAACTGGGAGCAGTGGCTGAGAGCCCTCAAGCTGTGCTGGCATCCAGGGAGCCCTGGGCAGGCTGGAGAGCTGGGGGAAAGGAAACTCCTGAAGGTCAAGCAGGGTAAGGGCAGGGTCCTCCCCCTGGGGAGGAACAACCTCCTGCAGCAGGACAGGGCAGGGGGGACCTGCTGGGAAGCAGCTGCAAGGAGAAGGAGCTGGGAGTGCTGGGGGACAAGAAGGTGCTCAGGGGCATCAATGTGGGCTGGGGGCCAAGAAGGCCAAGGGTGTCCTGGGGGCATGGAGAAGAGTGTGGGCAGCAGGGCAAGGGAGGTTCTGCTGCCCCTCTGCTCTGCCCTGCTGAGGCCACAGCTGGACTCCTGGGTCCATTTCTGGGCTTTTCAGCTGCAGAGACACAGAGAAGTGCTGCAGAGGGCTGTGAAGATAATTAGGGGACCAGAACATCTGCCTTAGGAAGAAAGGCTGAGAGGCTTGGAGCTGTTTGTCCTGGAGAAGAGCAGCCTGAAGTGGGATCTGATCAATGCTAATCAATACTCAGAGGGTGGATGTCAGGAGGATGGCACCAGGCTTGGTCCAATGGTGCCCAGTGCCAGGACAAGGAACTTCTTCACTTTGAGGGTGGCGGAGGACTGGAGCAAGCTGCCCAGAGAGGTGGTGGAGTCTTCACCTCTGGAGTTGTTCTGAACCCACCTGCACACAATCCTGGGCAACCTGCTGTAGGTGAACCTACTCTGGCAGGGTGGGTTAGACTGGATGATCTCCAGAGGTCCCTTCGTACTCCTATCATTCTTAGATTCTGTGACATTTCCAACCTAGGTATCTTGGGTTAAAATATTTCCAGGTGCTGCTCTCGATCCCCAAATTCAAAGCTGCCAGGACAGGAGATGGCTCAAGGAGAAACCCTTTGACCCATGACAAAACTTTGGTGCAATGATGGAAAGCACCAAGACATTGGGAGAAAAAGGTGGTGAAAGTTGCAGGGTTTATGATTTTGTTGTTGGAAGAGGTCTAGAGGAACATTTCCAGCAGTGGCATGGGAGTGAGGTTTGCACAACCAGGCTCGTGCAAGCTGAGTGGGAATGGGTGGGTGGGGTCAAATGGACCTGGGAGTCATGGGGGTCTGCTTTGTCCTCCACAGACACCCTCTGTTCCCACTGCTGACTCTGCTTTTTGAGAAGTGTGAGCAGGCCACACAGGGCTCTGAGTGCATCACCTCCGCCAGCTTCGACGTTGACATCGAGAACTTCGTCCATCAGCAGGAGCAGGAGCACAAACCCTTCTTCAGTGATGACCCTGAGCTGGACAACCTGGTAGAGGCAGCTAGGGCTTGGCTGATGGTTTTGGGGGGGTGGGAAGAAGGTCGGGATTGAGGAGCAAATGATGAAGACTTCCCACCTTGGGCAGTGTCTTTGGGTTCTGTTTGTTGGCCATTTTGGCAATGTTCTCTCTAGACCCTGGTGAGATCTTCTCCAGGACCTTCTCCAAGATGTTTCCCAGAAGATTCCCTCTGAGGACAAAGTCCTGCCTCATTTTTGGTTAGTTTTCCCACACAAAGGTCATGGAGTCAAGATGTCTGCTGGGAACAGTCATGGCAACCCGAATTTCCTACTGTACCTATTGCTGCTGGAATTGCTTGGGATGGAACTTTCTTCTGGGAACATCAAAAACATCCCAAGATCCCATTATTTTGTCCTGGAAGTCTCCAGATGGTCTCCATGGCAAGGTCTATGGCAGCACCCTGGTGCACTCCCCCCATACACCACAAGCAAGTTTTCAGGGTACAAAGAGGCAATGTTGCCCACCTCCAATGATGCAAAGAGCAAAGAACCTTCCCTGCAGGTTGGCATCCCAGAAAAGAAGTAATTTGGGCAGTTCACAGGCAGCTGCCTCCAGATATTACAGGAATCCTGTAACTGGTGATTACAGGAGGTGATTCTGCCCAATGGGCAGTCACCAGGGGAAGAAGGAGCAATGTCCCTCTGAGGGCAACAATTGCTGCTTTCCTAAAAAAAGCGCAAGAAACAGCTTCAAGATGGATGAAAATCTCACATCTTCTGTGCCACATTGCCACTTGTGGAGGAAATTGTTGTGACATCTCTAAATCTAGAGAGGATTTAGCAGTCTGTGGGAAGCCCTCCAAGGAAGCTGCTGGTCATGAAAAGCCCCACTTGCAGATTAATAAACACATCTTGCACTCTTACAGCCAAGAACAAAATCAGTCTGGGATGAGCAACCAGAAAAACAAATGATTTGGATTGTTTCAGTTTTGGGGCTCAACGTGGATCAAATGTTGAGGTGCACCAAAAAAACAACCCCATGGTACTGAGGTCCATGACAGAGAGTTCAGTGATCCAGAGGAGGACAATGGAACCAGCTGAAGCTAAAAGAAACCCTAAAATTTTTGGGAAGGAAAACCCTATTTGCAGGATCTTACCATTAAGTTTTGATTGGAAGAGACCTTTGAGAACATGGAGTCCAACCCTGAAGCCAGCACTGCCAGGGCACCACCAAACCATGGCCCTCAGTGCCACATCCCCATGGCCTTCAAACCCTTCCAGGGACGGGGACTCCACCACTGCCCTAGGAAGCCTGGGCCAGGCCTGGACAGCCCTCAAGGGGAAGAAATTGTTCCTTATGGAACATCCCCTAGGGCAACCTGAGGCCGTTTCCTCTTGTCCTATTCCTTGTTCCTTGGGAGAAGAGGCCAACCCCCACCTGCTCCAAACTCCTTGCAGGAAGTTGAAGAGAGCCAGAAGGTCTCCTCAGCCTCCTCTTCTCCAGGCTGAACATGTCCAGCTCCCTCAGCTGCTCCTCACCAGCCTTGTGCTCTAGATCCTTCACCACATGTGAAGGTGAAACATCTCCAGCAAATGGTCAAAGCATTTTTTTTTTTGGCAACTTCTTAAAAATTCCAATGCCAGTCCTGGCTTCTGGCCAAGTTTTTTAGTGGCTCTTGCTGCTGAGGTCGAGTTTGGCTGTGGGCAGTTGCATTGACCTTGAATACCTCATGTATGTCCTTGCAGTGTGGTGAGTAGGTCAGAGAGGTTCTTCTCCCACCCTGCTCTGCCCTGGCCTGCTGAGGCTACATCTGGAATCTTGTGTCCAGTTCTGGGCCCCCCCAGTTCCAGAAGGACCTCAGGGAAGTGCTTGAGAGAGTCCAGGCCAGAGGCACAGAGCTGCTGCAGGCAATGGAACATCTCCTGTGAGGACAGCTGAGGGAGCTGGGGCTTGGAGCTGGGAGCAGAGGAGCCTGAGGGCTGCCCTCATGGCTGGGGATAAAGCTGTGCAGGGCTGGAGCCAGGCTCTGCTCAGGGATTGCCAAGGACAGCAGAAGGGGCACTGGGGGCAAGCTGGAGCAGAGGAGGTGCCCTGGGAACAGGAGGAGAAACTTTGTCCCTGTGAGGGTGCCAGAGGCTGGAGCAGGCTGCCCAGAGATGTTGTGGAGTCTCCTGCTCTGGAGCCTTTCCAGACCCCTGGATGTGTTCTGTGTGCTCTGCCCTGGGTTACCCTGCTCTGGCAGGGGACTGGGCTGGGTGAGCTCCACAGGTTTCTTCCAGCCCTTAATGTTCTGTGATGCTGTGAGACATATTTCACATATTTCCCTTATTTCTCAGACATTTTGGTCTGTCTGTGGTCTATCCAATGCCCAGATCTTCTCTAAAAGCCATCTAAATCACTCAGTATGGTTGATCTCCATCAAGACAGAGGAGATGGTTAATGTGATCACAGAATAATTTGGATTGGAAGAGACCTTAAAGATCATCTAGCTCCAATCCCCTGCCATGCTGAAGTAATTTTGGATAAAAAAATCTTACAGAGCTCAAAACTCCACATTTCAGCTTGTTCTTAGCTGGGAAGGGACTCTTTACAGGGGCTTGTTGTGATAGGACGAGAGAGAATGGATTGAAACTTGGGGAGGGGAGATGAGGAAGAAATTCTTTCCAGTGAGGGTGGGGAGACACTGAACAGGTTGCCCAGGGAGGCTGTGGCTGCCCTCTCCCTGGAGGTATTCAAGGCGAGGCTGGATGAGACCTCGAGCAACTGGGGCTAGTGGAGATGTCCCTGCCCGTGGCAGGGGTATTGTAACTATATGATCTTCAAGGTCCCTTCCAACCCAAACCATTCTCTTCCCGATCTGCTCTGTTTGCCCTGTTTGCATTTGGATTTTTGGTTATCTTTGGGTGTTTTTTCCCCCTCTCTGCCAGCACTTCCCTGGAAATCGGCATTGGTGAAGCAGGGCTGAAAAGGCCAGCAGCATTAACTATCATTAGAACAAGAGTCATGTATTCCTCACTGCTGAGATGCACATAATTAGAAATTAGCAAAAGGTCAGATCTCACCATTATCAACTCAATCAGCTGCTGAGTGCCACACACTCAATTAATTCAGCATCTGGAGTTTTTACGACCCCGCGCACGTTCGCCGCCGGACTGTAACTCTCGATGCGGACAGATATACGGCATGGCGGAGCAGGGCCATAAAATGAGACCCTAAGCAAATGAGCTGAGATAATTGAGAGATTTATTTTTGATACATGTCTGTGTCAGGTCTTCTTGCCTTTGCCCTTGAATCTTGACTTTCATGGCCATTGAACCTCAGGAGGATGCGGAGAGCCGGGGCATGATGCTTCCGCCTCGTGCTTTGCCTGTGCCAGCTGGGGAGGAAATCAAAAAACAAAAGCAAGAAAAAGGCAAAACCAAAAAGGATTTTTCCAGCCATAAATGATCATCCCTGTTGTTGGTCAACCAAAAATCTGCTTTCTGTGCCATGGAGCCGCCATGTGAGGCTGGCTGGGGGCTGCTCAGGGTGTTTCCAGCTGCGGTTTGTAACGATGACCACGGAAATTTACACGTTCCAGGCAGCCTTTGAAATGCCGAGAGGCTTTGTGCCATAAAACTGGATTTATTGCCCCGGAGTGAATAGCTGAGATTTTATATATGATGCAAGACTCCCAACAGTGGCTGTAAAGGGGAAGGCTTCAGGAACGGGTCCTGGGTCAATTTGGTCACAATTATGGGGTGCAGTTTAATGACATCCAGGTGCTGGTGGGGCTGCAGCCCTGTAACCTTGTTAGGAGAAGTGGCCTCTGGGGAATAACCAAACACTTCCTGGCATCCAGGGCTTTTTGGGGGAACGGGGAGGAATTCCCATGAAGGCAAGGAGCAGCTTTTGTGAAGTCTGATTGATGGTGAGGGAAAAGAAATGCAGAGGGATGGGGTTTGGGTGAGAATATTGATTTCGGGGGGCTTTTGTTGGCATGTTGAGAAAGGGAGCACAGTTGACTACCACAGAGAGCAGTTCCAGGTTGGACTTTGGATGAGGATATTGACTTTTGGGGTTTTTTTCAGTGCATCAAGGAAAACCATGGTTTTGACTTTGCTGCCTTGTGCTCTTGTGTAGATGGTGAAGGCGATCCAGGTGCTGCGCATCCATCTCCTGGAACTGGAGAAGGTCAATGAGTTGTGCAAGGACTTTTGCAACCGCTACATCACCTGCCTCAAAACCAAGATGCACAGTGACAACCTACTCAGGAACGACCTGGGGGGGCCCTACTCTCCCAACCCCTCCTCCATCAGCCTCCACCCCCAGGTAACACCATTAAAAATACCTCTAATCACCATTGTGTGTTGGCCAACCGGCAAGGTGGACCAAAAGGGTTTGAGGGCCAAGGCCTGAGCCAGGCCACAAACCTCTTCTGCATAGCAGAGATAAGGTCTGCGCCATGAAGGGAGAGAGTGAGGGAGAAGAAGTGGGGGGAAGAGCTTGTGCTGTTCCCTTATAGGGAACCCTTACAGCTGTTCCCTTATAGAGAACCCTTATAGCTCCCCTAGACCTAGCTAGCCTCTGGACCTAGCTAGCCTCTATGGTTTAAGACATCCCAGTTTCTTAAACCCAGAGCACCACTTTCCAATCTTGCAGTTTCCCCCTGCCATAGTCACTGTTCCCACCTGGACTATTTTTATGCTTAATTTGGGTTTTAGTTGGGAGAAGGAAATTTGTGTCTCAAGCGCAGTGCGAAAGCAGAAGGAGATGCCCAAGGACTGCAGGAGTATCAGCAGCAGTGGCCAAACCAGGAGTAGACCTTGGTGGTTCTGGGGAATTGTAGCTGAATATTTGGAAAAGATGTTGCCCAGGGGTTGGGGTTTTCCTGTTCAGGGAATGAACGGCTGCTTGCAGCCCAGAAGACTTCCTTGATACAAAATTGGGGACTTTTTATGATGAGGTTTGGGAGAGCCTGGCCCAGGTTGCCCAGATAGGTGGGAGCTGCCCCATGGCTGGCACCATTTCAGGTCAGGTTGTTTGGGACTGTGAGCAACTGCTCTGGTTGGGGATGTCCCTGCTGGCTGCAGGGGTGGTTATTAGGTGACCTTGAAAGGTCCCTTCCAATCAAGATCATTTTGTGATTCTAAGGTTCTCTTGTTTCTATCTCTCAGATACTGTTTTATGAGGGGAGAGGGGGGAGTGAAATCTGGGGTTGCACAACCCCACCAGAAATCCCTGCAGCCAACCTGAAGTAACCCAAGAAGCTCCTGGGGTTCTCCTTACAAAGAGTCAGGCCAGGGGGTGCTTTTGAGGCATTTTTATGGTGGTGGAAAGGGAAAAAACAAATCATTTTTAGCAGCTTGGCCATAAGCAGTGCAGAGTTTGAAGCTCCAAATGTTTGTTGCCCAGCATGGGGAGGTAAAAGCCACCCAGAAAAAGTTGTGTTTGGGTTTCTGGAAAGCCCAAACTCTTCCTCAGGGATCTAAACCAACCCAGCCTGGTGCTGTGTGCTAATGGCCTCCTGAAATGGACTTCTTCCCCTGCACTGTGTTCTGCTGGCATTCCTTCTGATCCAAATTAGCAAGACACTTGCATAAAAGAGAACAATAATTGCTCCACGAGCATCTCCTTTGTAATTTATTAGTTTCTATTATTGTGCTGTTGCCATGGCAACGGCCAGGCTGAGGAGGGAGATGTGAGATAGGAGCCGAGCAAGCTGCCGGTGCCAGCAAATGGAGATGCAGGGGTTTTATCAGTAATTTTCATGAAAATAAGTGAGGGAGTTAATGAGATGGAAAAGCTGTCCTGTGGCTATTGTGGGGCCTTTTTTTTTGTGTGTTTTTTTCTTCCCCCCCCCTTCTTTTTTTCCTTTTTTTTTGGAAATGTTGATCTAATTAAGCATGCGTGGGGCAGGAGCTGTAATAAGGATTTGGTGGCTCACAAAGAGGTGGGGATGGTATCAGAAAATTAGCATCAGGCTTTGGAAAATAATCAGGCCCATGGAGAAGCTCTGAGCTCCTCTGGTTCCTACAGACGTGGAGGTGCTGATGTCTCCCTCCTGGGCAAAGCTTGAAAGTTGAGGAATTCAAGTAAAGATTTGCTGAATAAACAGGAATGAGAAAATCAAGGAATCACCTTCACAGGATCACAGAACATTAGGATTGCAAGACACCTGTGGAGCTCACCCAGCCCAATCAGGGTAACCCAGGGCAGGGCACCCAGAACACATCCAGGGGGGTTGGAAAGGCTCCAGAGCAGGAGACTCCACAATCTCTCTGGGCAGCCTGCTCCAGCCTCTGGCACCCTCACAGGGACAAAGTTTCCCCTCCTGTTCCCAGGGCACCTCCTCTGCTCCAGCTTGCCCCCAGTGCCCCTTGTGCTGTCCTTGGCCATCCCTGAGCAGAGCCTGGCTCCAGCCCTGCACATCTTTATCCCCAGCCATGAAGGCAGCCCTCAGGCTCCTCTGCTCCCAGCTCCAAGCCCCAGCTCCCTCAGCTGTCCTCACAGGAGATGTTCCACTGCCTGCAGCAGCTCTATGCCTCTGGCCTGGACGCTCTCAAGCACTTCCCTGAGGTCCTTCTGTGTATCAGTGTGAGAGCTGAAATCCCCCCCCCACCTTGACAATAACCAGGCTAGCTCAGTCTGGAAAGCAAATAAAAGCTCTGTTTACAAGCAAATCTACAATCTATGATGAAATGCAATGAATATGTACAAATATACACAATTCACAACATTTACAAATAGATACAAAAAACAGAAAAGCACAACCAAGCTCTCTTTGCTTCCCCTGAGGGGAGCTCCCAAGGGGCCTCCCCCCCAGACCCTTCTGGCAGAAGGCAGAGAAGTTAAGAAGCAGAGAGGCTGTTAACTTAGCTCGCCAAGGTCAGTGTGTTATCTTCAGCCAGAGGAGAAGAAGCAGAAGCAGCAGCAGCAGCAGCCAGACAGCCCAACAAGAAAGCTGAGAGCTCAGCCCCCGACTGCCCCTACTTTGTTTTGAGTAATGGTTCTTCAACATTTCTGTCCATCCAACGGAAGTGTTTAGAACAATCATTGCTTTGCTTTCTTACACCCAATAGTGACTTATTTGCATTCTTTTGCTTTCTCTGCTTGAACTTTGCAAAGAAAAGTTAAAAAGACAGTTTCAAACCATCGCATTCTGGAACTGAGGGGCCCAGAACTGGACACAAGGTTCCAGATGTGGCCTCAGCAGGGCAGAGCAGAAGGGCAGGGGAACCTCTCTGACCTGCTCACCACAGCCCTTCTAATGCACCCCAGGATGCCAATAAAGCCAATTCTTGGCCACCAGTGCACATTGCTGGCTCAGGGACATCCTTCTGGCCACCAGGACCCCCAGGTTCCTCTCCTCTGTACTGCTCTCCAGCAGTTCAGTCCCCAACCTCTTCCAACACCTTTCGATTGGAAGAGGCCTGTAAGAGTCCAAGGCAGCACTGAAATCCACAACTAAATCCTGTCCTTCAGCCAAGGATGAGTGAATCCAGCGGAGGCTGAGGGGGAAAGGAAAGGATTGCTCAGCAGAAAAAGGTCCTTATCAGGCAACAGGAGCTGAAGTTTTCATGGTGGTGGCCCAGAGGGAGCCACATCTCACTGGGTCTTTGGATGGGGATGATGTGCAGTGGTGACGCAACTGCAATTTCCTTCTCATTATCCTACTAAGCAATGTCAGGGCCTGAGCACTTTATCTCATGGAGTTTGCATGGAGGAGGTTTGAAACAATTAGTGGAAATCCTCTGGAGCCATCAACGGAGTTTTAAGGGATGGGGAAGCTCCAGAAAGCATAATAATCAATGGGTCAGTGTTTTAAAAATGGCAAGTGGGGTCCTGCCCCTGGAGAGGAACAACCTCCTGCAGCAGGACAGGGAAGGGGGAACCTGCTGGGAAGCAGCTGCAAGGAGAAGGAGCTGGGAGTGCTGGGGGCAAAGAAGGTGCCCAGGAGCAGCAATGTGGGCTGGGGGCCAAGAAGGCCAAGGGTGTCCTGGGGGCATGGAGAAGAGTGTGGGCAGCAGGGCAAGGGAGGTTCTGCTGCCCCTCTGCTCTGCCCTGCCCTGCTGAGGCCACAGCTGGAGTCCTGGGGGCAGTTCTGTGCTCCCCAGTTGCAGAGGGACAGAGAAGTGCTGGAGAGAGTCCAGGGGAGGCTGGGAAGCTGCTGAGGGGCCTGGAGCAGCTGTGTGAGGAGCAAAGGCTGAGAGCCCTGGGGCTGAAAGCCTGCAGAAGAGCAGCCCCAGAGGGCATCTGAGCAATGCTCAGCAAGAGCTAAAGGGCCCCTGGGGGGCAAGAGGCTGTGGCCCAGACTCTGCTCAGTGGTGCCCAGTGCCAGGCCAAGGGGCACTGGGCACAAACTGGACCCCAGAAGCTTCCAGGTGAAGCTGAGGAGAAAGTTGTTTGTTGTGAGGGTGCTGGAGGCTTGGAGCAGGCTGCCCAAAGAGATTGTGGAGTCTCCTTGTGTGGAGAGCTTCCAACTCTCCTGGGCCTTGTGCCCCTGGGCAAGCTGCTGTGGGTCCCTGCTGGAGTAGGAGGTTGGACTGGATGAGCTACAGAGATCCCTTCCCACCCCCTCCATGCTGGGGTCTGGGATTTTGCTAATTAGAGAATCATACAACCACGGAATACTTTTGGCTGGAAGAGACTTTTAAGATCATCAAGTCTAATTGTTTTCCGCACCACCAGGTCAGCATGTCCCTCACCACCACAGCCTCATGCCTCTGCAGTCCTTCCAGGCTGGATGTCCAGTTAATGTCATACTGAGGGCAGGTAAAAGAGCTGAAGCCACTTAGTTAGGAGTGCTTTTAAAAATCCAAAATAATGTAAATGTGGTTGGTAGAGATGGGGGAGGCTTCTCAGGGCCTGGGAGAGACATCAGTTGTTTTGTGAGCAGCTTCACAGATTGCACTGACTTGAAAGGGACTCACCAAGCTCATGCTGTTCAACCCCCATGCAGTCAGCAGGGACAACTTCAACCAGAGCAGGCTGCCCAGGGTCTGGTCTCGAATGTCTCCAGGGAACTCAACCACATACCTGGGCAACCTGTTCCAGTGTCTCACCACCCTCATAGTGCAGAACTTCCTTGTGAGCAAGCTCAGGAGGTGTGGATGGAAAAACAGACAGTGAGATGGATTAGGAACTGGTTACACAATAGAGTCCAAAGAGTGGTCAGTGGTGCCAAGTCCAGCTGAAGAGCTGTGACCAGTGGAGTCCCCCAGGCATCAGTGCTGGGTCTAGTCCTGTTCAACATCTTCATCAATGACATTGATGAGGGGCCAGACAGACAGAGTCTGCTCAGCAAGTTTGCTGATGATACCAAACTAGGAGGCTTGGCTGAGACACCTGAAGGCTGTGAGGCCATTCAGAGACTTGGACAGACTGAGAGCTGGGCAGGGAGGAACCTACCGAGGGTCTGCAAGGATGAGTGCAGAGTCCTGCAGCTGGGCAGGAAGAATAAACTGCAGCAGGACAGGTTGGGAGGGGATCTGCTGGAGAGCAGCCCCAAGGAGAAGGACCTGGGAGTGCTGGTGGGCAGCAAGTTCTGCATGGAACAGCAATGTGCCCTGGGGACCAAGAAGGCCAAGGGGGTCCTGGGGACATTCAGAGGAGTGTGTGAGACTGCCATTGGCAAGAGAATGACTCGGGACAGGTCTGGTGAACTCAGCTGGGCAGTGCTTTAGTTTGGTTTCTTTTGGGGGCCTTTTGGGCAGTTTTTTGGTTTCTTTTGGGGGCTTTTCCAGGGCGGGAGGACCTGAACAGGCTGTGGGGAGCTGCAGGGTCAGCTGCTCATGTGCCTGCCCGAGAGGGTGACGTCAGCCGTGGGAAATTTGAAGGTGGGGAGAACAGAAAGCCATGAGACTGCCACTGGCAAGGGAGCTGCTGCCTGCCGGCAGGAGTGCAGGCAGGGCCTGATGGCAATCTGAAACAAAAACACAGCAAACACAAACCCACCAAAGTTATTTTCCTTTGCCCGAAGAGATCCAGCCATGGTTACAACTTGGCCAAAGGCTAATAGAAAAAGAGTGGGTACCAGACAGAGCCTGCACACAAGCATGCAGGTGTCCAGGCTGCTAGCTGCAGAGCGTGCTGGAGCCTGGCACTCGAAATGGAGGGTGATGGAGGCAACACCTGTGTCAGGTGTGACCAGGTGAATGATCTTCTTAACCTGGTGTCTGAGCTTAAGGAAGAAGTGGTAAGACTCAGGATGACAAGGGAGTGTGAAAGGGAGTTAGACATGTGGGAGCAGGCTCTACAGACCTCCCCAGCTGAGGGAGGTGACCCAGGAAGGATACGGGTCTCTGTTAGGAGAGGCATGGGGCATCCATCCCAGCCCTTTTCACCTCCCCCATTGCCCTTGCACAGCAAGTATGAGGCACTGCAAGTTGAGGGCAATGTGAATGAGAAGGCAGAAGAGGAACCATCTGAGGGGATGCCTAAAGCAACTCAGTCCCCACCTTGCATCAGGACTAGTACCACAAAAAGAAAAGGAGGGGAATTGTTATTGTGGACTCCATCCTGAGGGGAACAAAGGGACTGATGTGTTGTCCTGGCCCATCCCACAGGAAAGTCTGCTGCCTACCTGGGGCCTGGGTACAGCACATCGCAAGGAGATTGCTGAAGCTAATCCAGCCCTCTGACTATTACCCATTGCTGGTAATCCAAGCTGGCAGTGATGAGATTGATAAGAAGTGCACCAGGACAATCACAAAGAAATTCAAGGCTCTTGGTCAATTGATTAATGGCACAGGAGCACAAGTAGTGCTCTGCTCAGTTCCCTCAGTGCCAGGGGTGGATACTGAAAGGAATAGGAGAACCACATGAGCACCAAATGGCTCAAGGGCTGGTGCCAGCAGCAGAATATTGGATTCTTTGATCAAGGGGCAACTTTCACTGCACCTGACCTGCTGGACCGAGATAGACTGAATGTATCTAGAAAGGGCAAAAGGATTCTGGCCCAGAGTTGGCAGGGCTCATTGAGAGGGCTTTAAACTAGGTTCGAAGGGGAAGAGTGATGAAACCAGTCTCTGCAGAGAGGAGACAGAGGGAGGTAAACTAGAGGCAGTGGTGAAATCAGCAGCCCAGCTGAAGTGCAGGTACAGCAATGCAGGCAGTATGGGTAACAAACAAGCAGCCTTGGTACACCAGGAAAGCTGTGATGTAGTCACCATTACAGCAGCATGGTGGAATGACTCACAGGACTGGAGCACTGCCCTGGATGGTTATAAGCTCTTTAGGTGAGACAGGTGAAGGAGAAAAGGAGGAGGGGCGGCTCTGTACATTAGGGAATCTCTTGACACCACAGAACTTGAGGTTAAGGATGAAAGGGTTGAGTGCCTGTGGGTTAAAATCAGGGAAGGGTAACAAAACTGACATCCTGGTTGGAGTCTGTTACAGACCACCCATCCGGGATGAAGAGGTAGATGAAGTATTCTACAAACAGCTGGAGGTCATCTCAAGATCTCCACCCCTTGTTCTTGTGGGTGACTTTAACCTGCCAGATACCTGCTGGGAACTTAATACAGCAGAGAGGAGGCAGTCCAGAGTGTATGGAGGACAGCTTCTCGGCACAGCTGTTGCATGAACCTACCAGGGCTGAGGCCCTGCTTGACCTGCTGTTCTCAAATAGAGAAGGGCTGGTGGGGGATGTGATGGTAGGAGGCTGTCTAGGGTGCAGTGACCATGAGATAGTGGAGTTTTCAATATGCAGGGAAACAAGGAGGAGCAACAACAAAACCCTTCCTGTGGACTTCTGCAGGGCAGACTTCAGCTTATTTGAGCAACTAACCCGGAGAGTACCATGGGAAGCAGCCCTTAAGAGCAAAGGGGGCCACTTCACACAGGAACTCTTGAAGGCACAGGACCAGGCTGTCCCAGTGTGCTGAAAGATGAGTACATGGGGGCCCATGAGCATCTTTTGAAGGAACTGAGGGAAAAAAAGAGGGTACATCACCTTTGGAAAGGGGGGAGGTAACTCAAGATGTGTTTAAGGATGTTGTTAGGTCATGTAGGAGAAAAACTAGAGAGGCAAAAGCCCAGTTAGAACTTAAACTGGCCACTGCTGTGAAGAATAATAAAAAGCATTTTCATAAATGTATTAACTCTAAAAATAGGGACAAGAAGAATCTCCACTCCTCATTGGACTTGGAGTGGAATATTGTAACTAAAGATGAGGCAAAGGCAGAGGTACTAAATACCTTCTTTGCCTCATTTTTCAACAGTAAGACAGGAGGGCCTCAGGACAACTGGCCTCCAGAACCAGTTGATGGGGTCAGGGATCAGTACAGTCCTCCTGAAATCCATTAGGAAGAAGTTAGAGACTTGCTGAGCCACTTGGATCCTCACAAGTCCATGGGACTGGATGGGATCCATCCTAGGGTACTGAGAGAGCTGACAGATGAGCTTTCCATGGCACTGGCCATCATTTACCACCAGTCCTGGCTCACCAGAGAGGTCCCTGATGACTGGAAGCTGGCCAAGGTGATGCCCATCCACAAGAAGGGCCAGAAGGAGAAGCCAGGGAATTCCAGACCTGTCAGCCTGACCTCAATGCCGGGCAAGGTTATGGAACAGGTCATCAGGAGTGCAGTCACACAGCACCTACAGGATGGCCAAGGGATCAGGCCCAGCCAGCATGGATTCAGGAGGGGCAG
>NW_026539381.1:0-18966 GCF_027791375.1 Indicator indicator | reverse complement strand
CTCATGAGAACTTTGTGCAGCATGGGTTGCTCAAGCTAGTATTTCTTCTACAGAAGCTCCTTGAGGCAAAGTAGCTAATAAGTGCCTAGTAGATGGGTTAGCATTTTCAAATCTAACAGGCCATTCTGGATGCTTCAGTTTCAGAAAAATCAGGATAGGACCTAATAGACTCAATAAGATGATCTACAAAATGTCCATACTCTTCAGTTAAACCTTGCTTTACATTAGTAAATGCAGGTTCCTTTCTTGTGCCTGGGACACCATGAAAAGCATCTCTAGCTAACTGAAACGATAACTGATGTACTGCTGCAGGAAATTGCAATTGCTGTGTTAAACTAGCATATCCTCCTGAGCCCGTAATCTTTTCAGCAATGATCCCATAATATGGATCATTAGGCTGTCACAATGTTTGAGCTACTGCCTGAGCTCTTTTTATCCAATCCTGTTCCCACAACATAAACTGAGAAGGAGTTAAAAGCAAGCGAGTTAGATTTCTACAATCATAGGCACAATTAAGATCAGCCTGAAATACCCATCCAAGCATTTGACGAGCTGGTTCTGAACTAAGACCATACTCTGTAACCACCCTTCTTGCTTGTTGCAATAATTTCCAGTCCTGCACTTCCCATTTTGCATTATTTTGAGTAGGATCAATAACAACAGGACAGGCAATAGCAGATGCTGCTTGCCAATCTCTCTCTAAAATAGCATCTCTCACTACTCCCGACCAGTGTTGACCCATTCGTGTCAAAGAAGGTGGTAGTTGCACTGGAGGGGCAGAAGGCTCAGTTTTGGCAGCTTTAGATTGCTGCACATATTCATATGCTGAAGATAAGATTTTTACTGGCTTTTTGTCATAAGGCCTATCGGCTTCCAAGTTCTCTAAGCTCTTCATTACTTCTGTTAGCAGTTTTTCAGTTTTGTCTGCCTTCTCCACCACTCCCTGCCACTGTTCTCCTTTTGGAGTGGTAGTGCTGCTATTACGACCACTCACACGAGTTGATTGATGTGAACAGATATAGGGAGAACCCTCCTCCGAAGATAAGTTAATCTGAGTGGTAGGTTGTCGGTATGATGTACTAGTTGCTGATTGACATTTTTTTACCCCCTTGGTCAACTTCTGTTTTTTGTTTTACTGTGACTTCAGCTACTGATGATGTAACACTTTGAGATTTTTCTAGAGTATCTATCTGTTTAGGTGATTCATCAATATGATCTGTTGTTTTTTTCGTTCAATTCCATTATGTTTTTTAGAACAGGAGCAGACATGCCCTTTACTGCCATAGTGGGGTTATCACTCCTTAAGAAAAAATTTTTTAATCGTGAAGGTTCTTTTGATTCTTTTGATCTCACTACAGGTTCACTGGTTTCAGCTGGAGTAGCAACTAGAGCCTGTGCAGCGCTGCAGCCACACGCCGTTCAGCCTGCATCTCTTGCAAAGTATTTATAACATCCCTCCACATGGGACCCAGTTCTTTGTTGATTTTTTTTACTGTCCTTATCATCATTTATAGTAGCGTCCCACAATAAGTTCCCTACTTCTCTTCATTCTTGTGGGCTAAAATACAAGGGTATTTCTTCCATACGACCCTTTTCCTTAGCCATTTTATCGACTCACAGAGTTTCTTCACATCCGTTGTGAGCCCTCTCTTAGAAAGTGCACTGCTCAACAACTGCACTGCCACCTCAGAATCCATTCTTTCTTCTTCAAGAGGTTTGCAGTGTCCTGCCTTACAGGAGGCGAGTTGCAATCCCACAGCCAGCTACTGCCGCTTTTGCCAAGCAGCGCCACTCCTGTCCAGCGTTCTCCAGCTCAGAAATCATTGCACAGCAACCATCTTTCTGCCAGCTTCTGCCACTACTTCTCGACAGAGCCTCTTCTTGTTGCAATGCAACTAAATCCTAATAGAGACATCCTGGTCCCTGTTCAGGCACCGTTTGCCTGAGAGAGCACCAAGGAGAAACAACACGATACCAATATGGTTTAGGTCATTACTCAATTTTTACTCAGTAACAATACATCTTTTATAATACTCTATAAGGGTGTCTCATTCACATAAAATATGATTGGTTCAATTACCGGATGTCAGCACCTTCCCTAGTGGTTTATCTTGCGGTTTTGCATCTGTCTTCGATCCACGAATGTATCTTTCCACTATCACGTAGGCAGTTCTTACTTTCTCCTTCTATTCTGCCAGAACTTCAAAAGCAGGCATTGTTTTGCTCTTAAAGCATGTGTTGCTCACAACCATTAGGCCATGTCCTCGCTCCACAAGAAACTCCTCCGCACTGGGATGTATCCCAGTCTGCCTTGTACCAGGTAAAGGGATACAGTTTGTACTAGGACGTGTCCCAGTCTAGTCCTGGGAGAGAATCAGGTGATGAAGTTTTTACTGGGAGCAGGCACAGTCTGTGCTGGGAAGCAGTCCTGTTATCTGGTTTGCACTGGGAAGGATGACTTGGTACTGGGAGGGGGCCAAATCTTCAGCTTTGCTCTGGGATGAGACCCTGTCTGTACTGGGAGGAGCTCAGGAGGTCCAGTTTGCACTGGGATGGTTCCCAGTCTGCAATGCGTGATATCATTGGATTCAGTTTCTGGGACAAATCTTAGATGGTACTGGGATGGGACCAGGGCACCAGTCTGTACTTGGACAGGGCCCAGTCTGTACAGGGAGGGAGTCAGGAGATGCAGTTTGGACTGGGAGAGGGCCCTGTCTGTACTGGGTTGGAAGCAGAGCACCCAGTTAACATGTGGAGGGGTACAGCAGGTACTGGGAGGGGATCAGGGAATGTACTTTGTACTGGGATGGGACCCAGAGTGTGCTGGGATGGAGCAAGAGGATCCAGTTTGTGCTGGAATGAGACCCTGTCTGCTCTGGGAGGGGACCAGGGGATTCAGCTTGTTTTGGAACTTGACCCAGGATATACTTGGAGAGCTGAAAGAGGTTCAGTTTGTCCATGCAGGGGGTCCCAGTCTGAACTGGGATGGCATCAGGGGATCAGTTTGCACAGATGGGTCCTGGGCTGTCCTGGGATGGAATCAGGGTTTCAGGAGATGCACTTTGTGCTGGGATGAGACTCAGACATTTCAGCTAGAGCTGCACTGGGATCAGAATCTCCATGTTGTGCTGTGCTGGGTGCAGTTGGCACGGGGCAGGAGTCCAAGGGGATACATTCTGTACTGGCATTGGACTCAGGCTGGAGTGGGAGAGAACAATATGATGTAGTTTGTACTGGGATGAGGCCACATCTGTACTGGGAGGGGTTACAGGGATCATATTTGGGCTATACTGGAAGGAGGTAGGGGTATCCAGTTTCGACTCTGAGTAGATGCAGTCTGTAACGGGAGGTGATTTGGGTATGAAGGCATGAGGAGACCTCCTGTTCTGGTGGCAGTGCTGCTCTGGAGCAGAAGCAGCCCGGGCCTGTCCCTGCCTGCAGTGCCAGCACTGCCACACAGCAGCACAGTGCCCAAGCTGCCAGAGCCCTCAGGCCTTGCCCCAGAACAGAAGCTCAGCAGAAGAGTGTGGAAGGGAAGAAAGAGCAGCTCAGGACAGCCCAAGCTCTGGGGCTGCCTGGCACTGCTGCTGTGCTGGGACTCTGTCCCTCCACCTCTGCACACAGGCACTGCCCTGCAGCTCCAGAGAAGCCCTGGAGGAAGGAGCTCAGAGAAACAAGTAACTGGGGAGTCCTTTATTGTGTTGAAAATAGAGGGAGCACAGCTCCTGATGTCTCTTGGTCAACCCAGTCAGGACAACACTGAATCAGAAGTGGTCTGAAGACAGACATTTGTGTGGGAACAATATTCTCACAAGGGTAACACCAGCAGCAGCAGCCAAAAGGAGAGAAGCCAGGCTGGATCTGCATTGAGTGACATCAGAACTGCTCTGCAGGAGAAGACAAACAGTTTATTGCTTCTGAAAGCAGCCAGGGAGCAGTTTGCTCAGGGCAGCCTTCAGCTCCTGGTTCCTCAGGCTGTAGATGAGAGGGTTCACTGCTGGAGGCACCACTGAGTACAGAACTGACACCACCAGATCCAGGGATGGAGAGGAGATGGAGGAGGGCTTCAGGTTGGCAAAAGAGCCAGTGGTGAGAAACAGGGAGAGCACAGCCAGGTGAGGCAGGCAGGTGGCAAAGGCTTTGTGGCGTCCCTGCTGAGAGGGGATCCTCAGCACTGCCCTGAAGATCTGCACATAGGACACCACAATGAGCACAAAACAGACAAAGACTAAACAGGCACTGACCACAAGAAGCCAAAATTCCCTGAGGTAGGATGTGGAGCAGGAGAGCTTGAGGATCTGGGGGATTTCACAGAAGAACTGCTCCACAGCATTGCCCTGGCAGAGGGGCAGGGAAAATGTATTGGCTGTGTGCAGCAGAGCATGAGAGCCCCAGAGGCCCAGGCAGCTGCTGCCAGGTGGACACAAACTCTGCTGCCCAGGAGGGTCTCATAGTGCAGGGGTCTGCAGATGGCAACGTAGCGATCGTAGGACATGATGGTGAGGAGAGAAAACTCTGCTGAAAGGAAAAAGACAAAAGAAAGACTGAGCAGCACATCCTGCATAGGAGATGTCCCTGGTGTTTCTCAGGGAATTGTCCATGGATTTAGGGACAGTGGTGGAGATGGCACCCAGGTCAAGGAGGGCGAGGTTGAGGAGGAAGAAGTACATGGGGGTGTGGAGGTGGTGGTCAGAGGCTATGGTGCTGATGATGAGGCCATTGCCCAGCAGGGCAGCCAGGTAGATGGCCAGGAAGAGGCAGAAGTGCAAGAGCTGCAGCTGCCTTGTGCCTGGCAATGGCAGCAGGAGGAAGTGGGGGATGGAGCTGCTGTTGGCCATCTGCTGCCTCTGCCCATGCAGACCTGTGCCAGGAGGAAAAGGCAGGGACAAGTTAGGGAACACTTCTCTCTGCACACCAAGATTGCAGTGCTCACAGAACACCTCCTCCCTGAGCTGCAGCACCAATGGATCAGCTCATTCCCCACCACCCCCAACCTCTGGCATCTTCAGCACAGCTTCCAAGGCAGCTTGGACACTCAGTTGCCATGCAGACAGCTCTGGGGCAGGACTTGCAGAGTCAGTGTCACAACACAAAGTGACCACATGGCAACAGCAATGCCCCAGAGCAAGAGTCCTGTGGATGGCTGGAGAATGAGGGAAGAGCACTGCAGTGCTGCAGAGACAAGGAAGGGAAGAGAGAAAGGCAGAGGGGCTTGGGCTGAAGCCTTCTCCTTGCCCAGCTCTGCTCTCTGCAGCTCCCAGCATGGCACTGAAGAGCTTTTGTCATCCTTTTGTGTGCACACTGCAGGAGCCTTCAGCTGAATGTCAGCTGCCAAGGTGGTGACTGATGCCCTGGAGCCCATAGCTTGGAGGGCACTGCCTGTGCTGGGGAGAAGAGGAGAGCAAAAGGTTGCATTGGGAAGTGTGTCTGCAGTGCAGAGAATGGCAGAGAGGTGCCTGATCCCCCTTGCCAGGGCATCTCTGGCAGCAGATCCCTCTCCCCCCATGCCCAAGTCTCTGCTGCCTGCAGCTGTCCCTGCCAGGAGCTGCTTCTCTGTGCCCAGCTCTCCTCCCTGTCCCTGCTGACAGAGTCCATCCCACCTGCTGTGTGCTCAGCTCTGCCCTGCAGACCGCTGCCAGCAGCAGGACACTGCCCAGGGGCAGCTCTGGGTGTGCAGGGGCTCAGGAGCACTCACAGTCTTCTGCAGAGTAGTCAACTGTAGTCTCACACTGCCCGCCCAGCACACCAAGGTGATCAAAATTCAAAGCCAAGACTCCTTCCCTTCCAGGAAAATGCTGCCTTGATGTTCTTCTGGAAAGCCTCCTCAGAAATGCCCAGGGGGGAGCTACAACTGTGAGCAGCTCTGCCCAACGCAGCTCCCTCTGCACAGCACAAGGACCCTGCCCTGCCCTGCACCCACAGACTCACCATGTCAGTGACTGCAGTGACTTCTCCTGTGAGCTCTCAGTCACCCTCCTGGCCACCTCGAAGCTCTCTCTGCCTTCTTCATCTTCCTGAGATCTCCTGGCAGTGCCCTCAGCCCTGCTGTGCAGTGCAGAGGAGCTGCTCCTGGCCAGAGCTCTCTCTTTTCTCTGCTGCTTGTTTTCCAGCAGCTCCATCCAGCCACGGAGCTCAGCCCAGCTGAGCAGCAGAGGACCAACCCAAGGCATGTAATGATCCCTCTGGTGGCTTTGGTGCCATGTAAACATCAGAGACTGAGAGGAAGATGATGAAACCTCTCAAGAAGTCAAAGTCAGATTCAGACTCTGAAGTTTCTTGTAGTGTTGATGGATCCCAGTGAGGACACTACTGGGAAAGTGTCTCCAGGCTGTGGTTGGAGTAGAGAACTGGAGGCAGTGATGAGAGGTCAGGACAAGCAGAGGAAGATGTCTCTGATGCTGAGCAAACCTGGAGGTGTTTCATTAATGCAAAGGGTCAAGCCCTGAGTCGTGGCTGCTGGGCAGGCAGATCCTGTCCCTCACTCACCCCTCAGGGTCCTCTCTGGAGCAGTGGGATGTGGACAGAATGTGCCAGTGTGCAGAACCTGGCACTTGGACTTGTTAAATGTCATCCTGTTGGACTCTGCCCATCAGTCCAGCCTGTCAAGGACACTCTGCAGAGCCCTCCTACCCTCCAATGGATCAACTCCTGCTCCCATCTTTGTGTCACCTGCAAACTTACTAATGGTGGACTCTATCTCCTCATCCAGATCATCAGTAAATATATTGAACATGATGTGGCCCAACACTGAACCCTTGGGGACACCACTAGTGCCTGGCTGCCAGCTGGCAGTGGCACCATTCACCACCACTCTCGGGACCTGGTTCTGCAGCCAGTTCCTAACCCAGCACAGAGTGCTGCTGTCCAAGCCATGGGCTGACAGCTTGGCCAGGAGTTTGCTATGGGGGATGGTGTCAAAGGCCTTGCAGAAGTCCAGGCAGACTACATCCACAACCTGCCCCACATCCACCAGGCAGTTACCCGATCATAGAAGCAGATCAGGTTGGTCAGGCAGGACCTGCCCCTCCTACATGCATGTTGGCTGTGTCTGATCCCTTGGCCATCCTGCAGGTGCTGTGTGATTGCCCTCAACATCACCTGTTCCATAACCTTGCCTGGCACTGAGGTCAGGCTGGCAGGCCTGGAGTTTCCATCATCCTCCTTCCAGCCTTTCTTGTGGATGGGCATCACACTGGCCAGCTTCCAGTCATCTGGGAGCTCTCCAGTGAGCCAGGACTGGTGGTAAATGATGGACAGTGGCTTGGCCAGCTCCTCTGCCAGCTCTCTCAGTACCCTAGGATGGATCTCATCCTGTCTCTTGGACTTGTGAGGGTCCAAGTGGCTCAGCAAGTCTCTAACTGCTTCCTCATGGACTTTCAGGGGGTCTGTACTGCTCCCTGACCCCATCTACCAGTTCAGGAGGGCAGTTGTCCTGAAGGCCTCCTGTCTTGCTGTTGAAAATGGAGGCAAAGAAGATATTTTGTACGTCTGCCTTTTCCTCCTCTTTAGTTACAATATTCCTCTCCACATCCAATAAAGAGTGGAGGTTCTTTTGTCCCTCTTTTTACCATGAATATATTTATAAAAGTGCTTTTTATTGTCCTTCATAGCAGTGGCCAGTTTCAGTTCTAACTGGGCTGTTGCCTCTCTACTTTTTCTCCTACATGATCTAACAACATCCTTAACCATATCTGGAGTTACCTCCCCCCTTTCCAAAGGTGTTGATGTGTGCCATTGAGGGACACTACTGGGAAAGTGTCTCCAGGCTGTGGAGAACTGGAGGCAGTGATGAGAGGTCAGGACAAGAGGAAGGTGTCTCTGATACTGAGTACACTTGGAGGTGTTTCATTAAAGCAGAGGGTCAAGCCCTTAAACCTGGCCCCTGGACAGGCAGATCCTGGCCCTCACTCACCCCTCAGGGCTCCTCCTGGAGCACAGGGATATGGAGAGGATCAATGTCAAGGGCAGGACTGTGGCACAACCCCTGCCAGGCTCCTGAGGATGGACAAGGAGGCAATGAGGCCCCAGGGCTGGCAGGAGGAGTTGTCTCCTCACAGGCATCAGTGGCACAGCCAAGAGCCACAACCAAAGGCATGAAGAGCTTGGCTCTGCCAGGAGGCTTTCAGCTCTTGCACAGCCCTCTGGCATCTGCACCTCAGGCTGTGCTCTGCTGCTGCATGCCCTGAGCCTCTTTCCCTGCAGGCTGGAGTCACCCCCCAGCTGCCCCTCCTTGCTGGCACCTTCTTTACTGCTCTCTCTCCATTCTGCCAGGACAGTGGTGGCAAGTTCTTGCCAGGGCCAAAAGGCATCACCTCAGTACCTGCCACATCACCACAGCTACCCTTGAAAAAGAGATCCACTGCTCTGCAGGGAGAATCAAACACCAAGGAGGATGAGCATTCACCTAACTCAGTGGAGTCACCAACACTAAGTCAGACTCAGCTTTGTGTCAACACTGCCTCAGTACAGAAGCTGTGTCCTTGTCACAGGGGACTCACTTGGGAAGGGGAGGGCTGGCCCTGTTTGCAGACCTGACCTTCTTCTCAGGGAAGTCAGCTGCCTCCCCGGGGCAAGGGGCAAGGGTGTAAAAAGAAAACTTCCCACCCTTGTTCAGCCCTCACATTACTGCCTGTTGATAATGTTTCAAGGAGGTAGTGATGAATTAAACCAAGAGGTCCATGGGCAATGAAGAGAGACTTCAGGGTCCTGGGACAGTTGGTTAAGGGATCAGGAGCACGAGTAGTGTTCTGCTGTGTCCCACCAACTGCAGGGAATGCTGAGGGCTCTGACAAGAAGAGCCATCAGATGAATTCTTGGCTTGGAGCCTGGTGTCACTGGCAGGACTTTGGGTTCTTTCACCATGGATTAGTCTGTAAGACACCAGGCCTGATAGCAACAGATGGAGTTAACCTGTCCCAAAGGTCAAAAAGGATCCTGGGGCAAGAACTAGCAGAGCCTATAGAAAGAGCTTTAAACTAGATTGGGAAAGGGATGGGGATGAAATGAATCCTGTCAGAGAGGAGCCTGGACATGGCACAGCAGTGCTCATGGGTCAGTGCACTGGCTTGTTGACATCTCAGTTGAGGTGAGGGACCCAGGTAGCAACAAAGCCACTATTGATAGGACTATTGATAGGTTAGTAGCCATGGAAGTGGCTGGGAATGATCAGGTAGGAGTCGGGGCTTCTCCCCCCACAGCAGTGGCAGGCTCATGAGCCCAGCTGAGCTGCATCCATACTAATGCATGCAGCGTGTGCAACAAAGAGCAGGGCTGGAGATCTGTGTTCAGGCACAGGGCCATGATCTCATTGCAATTGCTGAGACATGCTGGGAGAGCTCCCATGACTGGAATGCTGTCATGGACAGCTGTGGACTGTCTAGAGAGACAGACCAGGCAGGCGAGGCAGTGGTGTTGCTATTCTTGTGTGTAAGCAACTGGAATGCACTGAGCTCTGCCTAGAGGGGGTGAGGATCCTGGTGGAAGTTTAAAGCTAGGAATCAAGGGGCAGGCTGAAATGGGAGGTTTACAACAGACCACCAGACCAGGAAGAAGGAGATGACAGAGTCTGGTACAAATAACTGGAGCTAGCCTCAAGACCACATGCTTAGGGGGGACTGCAGTCAGCCAGACATTTGCTGGAGAGGCCACACAGCTCGACACACACAACCCAGAAGGCTCCTGCACTGTGCTGGTGATAACTTTCTGACACAGGTGGTGGAGGAGCCAAGAAGGGGATGTGTGCTGCTGGACCTTGTATTAACAAAGATGGAGTGGTTGGGGATGCAAAGGCTGGGGGTAGCCTTGGCTCTGGTGACCATGATATGGTGGAGTTCAGTTGAACACAAGGAAGAAGCAGGGCAGTAAGTTCGGATTGCAACCCCAGACTGCAGAAGGGCTAAATTCATCTTCTTCAAGGATCTACTTGGAGGAATCCCATGGGCCAAAGCTGTAGAAGGAAGGGAGGCCCAGGAGAACTGGTTAAGAGTCAAACATCACTTCCTCCAAGCTCAAGTGCTGATTTTAGGGCAGCAACAGAAAGAGGATGGGCAGTGCAGTGCTGGGGTATGGAGACAAACTGAGGATGTGAGGATGTCTGGAACAGAGACGTTGTAGGTGATTGAGGCCCATGAGCCAGATGGGTTTGGGGAACTCACAGGCATTGCCAAAGCCCCAGAAATCCACAGCTTTGTGTTAAAGCAACAGAATCTACCAACCACCTGCACCCCACACACCCCTCCTGATCACACTGATTCCAGATAGAGCCCTGAGCAATGTGTGAGGGACAGGACCTCCTGTATCAGATCCTGGGGATCAGGGCTTGGCCACCCTGGTGAGAAACAAACACCAAGGCCTTACAAGGCATCAAAGCCCCCAGCTCATTTCCTTGGCCACCTGCAACCAGTGCATCCAAGCTTTTGCTTCAGGAGCCCCCAGGGAGCCACACAGGGACTGCTCATTCCTGTCATGGCTTTGTCAGTGTTGGCCTTTAGTGGGGCCTCCAATGCCCTCACAAACTTGGGGTTTTCTTCTGGCTTCCACTTTTCAGAGACTTGTTCATTCTTTCAGGCCCTGCAGTTCAGGAATTTGGCACCAGGCAGATGTAAAACCCCCCAGGAGCCAAGTCTCAGTGCATCATTTTCTCTGTTTTTTCAATCTTTTTCTTTTGGTTTTGTGGCTAATTTGGGACATTTCAGGAATGTAGCCAAGCAGAAGAGATGGAAATAATGAGGAACAATACATCTGGATTTCTTCTTTTTCCACCCACAGAACAGGAGTTATCAGCCTGCTCCAACCCAGAGCATGCCTTGATGAAGTCTGAACACGTGGGAAAAGCAAGAGCATTTCTGTCACACAATGTGTGGGACATTGTGGTGGGTTGAAACTACTCCCCAAGTGATTTGGGGAACCACCTCCCAAAACAAAATTGCCAGCCCAGCTCAGTTTGGGATGGAAGCAAATGAAGCTATATTTAAAAGCCAACTACAATCTAGAAATATGCAATGCAAGGAGTGTGTACAAAATATCCAATATTGACATGGATTTGCAATTTGTAAACAACACAAGAGCCCCCCTGGACAAAACCAGGGGGTTACCAACAGCTTCCCCCTCTCTGCTCCCTTCCCCCCACCCTGTACAAGGGAAAACAGAAAAAGGAAAAGCAGAGAGCAGCTGTTGGTACTTAGCCACAGCAAGAATGCAGCCAAGGTCAGCAACAGCCAAGCAAAAGCACCAGCTAGGATCTGCTAGAGCAGAGAACAGAGAAAAAGAGAGAGAGTTAGTTTGCACAACTAACTTGATGTTAGTTATCAGACCACTGGGATTATTTACACCTTAGCAGTACTTTTCTTTTGCATCCAATGGTCATTTATTTACATTCTACCACTTTTACTCAAGGTTTGTGGAAAAATTCCTAAGCATCAGGCTCAAACTGCCACAGTGAGGCATGGCTGAGCCTTGGGAAGTCCATGCTGATGTTTCTGGGACAGGTTCTGCTCTTTCAGGTGCCCAGAAAAGCCACCCTAAAGGACTCATTGGTAGTGGCTCTCATTGCTCACCCAGCTGAGCTGTCAGCATCCTTCTCTCAAATGTAATTCATTAAAAACATCCTTAATAAACAACCCAGGATTCTATGAGGCCCAGTGGGAAATCTTCCTAATTAACTGCACTGTGAAACAGTTTCAATGAGCTGTAAAAAAGCTCCAGTGAGCTGGACAAGTCTTCAGTACCTGAAGGAAATCCCAGGCAGAGCCACAGCTCCTGAGGGCTTTCTGTCTTCTAATGAACCCCAAGGAGTATTTGGGGCTGACTCCAGGTATTGGGTACCGAGAGAAGATTGAAGAAACTACTCCAGAAGTCAGAAACAAATTCCAAAGTAGCTTGAAGTACTGATTGGTCCCACTGAGGGTTGTTACTGACAAAGCCTCCCCAGGGGCTCATTACAGCAGGTAATTGGAGGCTGTGATTTCTAGATCAAAAAAATAAAGGTAAAATGTAGGAGTCTGTGATGCTGAAAACCCCCTGGATTTGGTTTATGGAGCAGAAAGGCCAAGGCCTGAGCACACAGAGCACAGTCCCTGGGGAAAGAAGAGCCTGAAAGCCTCAAAATAAAGGATCTTCTCCCAGGCAGAGTCAACTGACAGAGCCCAGAGCACAAAGCCCTTGGTCCTGTTGGGCTTTCAGCCTAGACAGAGCCCTTGGCCAGGCTTTATAGGTGTGATGGAGAGGTTATTAATTTATGAATTATAAAATATGGATTATGAAAAAATAGTTTTATTAATTATTTAGAATTATTAAACTATGAAAAAGTATTTTATTAATTATTAAAAAGTATTAATAACTGATTAATCACTACAGACACAGACACACATATTCCAGTGTGCAGTTGTGAAAATACACCCCATAACTGGTTTAGTATGTACAATTTGACCCAATTAGAATATTTACAGGATTAGTTTCTAATTAAGGGATCGAAGGGTTCAGTTCTGCAGCTTTGTCCACCAGGTGGCGACTCGACAAGACACTTGGCAACTCTATACAGAGATTTACAATGTTGTCTAAGGCAATTCAAGCTGGAATGTCATGTGTCTAGGCACGGGTGCTTTGAACTGAATGTTAGTGAGTTTTGCACACGTGAAAAGATACACTGTGGTTCTGTTTGTAGTGAAGCAAGTTTGTAGGTGTAACAGAGTGAGAGCTGAAATCCCCCTCCCACACTGACAATAACCAGTCTAGCTCAGTCTGGAAGCAAATGAAAGCTGTATTTACAAGCAAAACTACGATCTATGATGAAATGCAATGAATAGGTACAAATATACACTATTCACAATATTTACAAACATGTGCAATCAACAGAACAGCACAACCAAGCCCCCTTTGCTTCCCCCAAGAGGCCTCTGCCCCCAGCCAGAAGGAATCCCCCCTGACCTCCTGGCAGAAGGCAGAGAGTCAAGAAGCAGAGAGGCTGTTAGACTTAGCTTGTCAAGGTCAGGATGTTATCTTCAGCCAGAAAAGAAGAAGAAGCATGCAGAATCCGAGCAAGCTGACACTAAGAGACATTGTTTTTAGTAGTAGTTCCTAAACATTTCTATCTCTCCAATGGAAGTATTTAGAACAATCATTATTTTGCTTTCTTCTACCCAGTAGTGATTTATTTATATTCTTTCACTTTCTCTGCTTGAACTTTGTGAAGAAAAATTAAAAAGACAGTCTTAAAACCATAGCAATGCACCCCTTCTAAACAATTCCATTGGCTGCTACTACTCTCCATCTAATCTAAACCAATATCTACAACGAGTGAATAAAGCTCATAGTCCATTCTGGCTATCTCAGATGTAGAAGATTCAAAGGTTTGAATCACAGGAAAAACAGCAAACAGCTTGTTTCCTCACAGATGGAGTGAAGAAAGGAACAGGGACTCTCAGGTGACTCAGGGCTCTCAGGGTTCTCAGGGTTTGTGCACCATAGATCTCACAGATTCTCCTCTTGGGTGTAGCTGTACAACACTCTGAATTTAACCTCTCTCAGCCAAAGTTGGATTTCTTTGTGGAATACACTGAATTTCACCATTCTCTTGCATCACCCAATAGGTGTGACCAGGACCTTCAGCAGAAACCACCCCTCGGACAGGTTTGGCCTCTCCTGAAGGAGAAAATACCCAAAGAGTTTTGCCTAACAGATTCTTTTCTCTGATAACAGGAACTCTGTCACCCTCTTCCTTTTGCAACAAATCTGATTGGACAGGTCCAGCTGGATTCACTGAACCTCTACTATTCACCAACCAGGTTGCTTCTGCTAAATGCTTCTCCACTTTTTCAAAGATCCACCCCCCATGGCTTTGAGAGTGGTTTTCAGCAAACCGTTGTAGCGTTCGATCTTGCCTGCAGCTGGTGCATAGTAGGCAATGTGGAATATCCACTCCATGCCCTGCTCTTTGGCCCAGTTCTTTACAAGATTGTTCTTGAAATGAGTTTTGTCATCTGACTCAATCCTCTCTGGAGTTCCGTGTCTCCACAGGATTTGTCTCTCCAGACCAAGAATGGTGTTACGTGCAGTTGCATGAGGAACTGGATAAGTTTCCAGCCATCCAGTGCTTGCCTCTACCATAGTCAGCACATACTGCTTACCAGATGGAGAACGAGGTAGAGTGATGGAGTCAATCTGCCAGGCTTCACCATACTTGTACTTGGACCATCGGTCACCGTACCACAAGGGCTTGATCCGCTTTGCCTGCTTAATAGCAGCACAAATGTCACAGTCATGGATGACTTGTGTGATAGCATCCATGGAAATGTCAATGGATCTGTCACGAGCCCATCGGTAGGTTGCATCTCTGCCTTGATGTCCTGACGAGTCATGGGCCCACCGAGCTAAGAACAGCTCACCTCGGTGTTTCCAGTCAAGATCAGGATCAGGATCAGAGTTTGTGTCCACCTGGGAAACTCTTGCAGCTAGATCTGCCTGATGGTTGTGTTGTTGTTCCTCAGGAGCTTTGCTCTTAGGAATGTGAGCATCAATGTGTCTCACTTTCACTGGGATTCTCTCAATGCGAGCAGCAATGTCTTGCCACAGATCTGCAGCCCAGAGAGGCTTTCCATTTCTCTGCCAGCCATTCTTTTTCCACTCTTTTAGCCAACCCCACAAGGCATTGGCTACCATCCATGAGTCGGTGTAGAGATAAAGCTTTGGCCATCTCTCACGTTCAGCTACGTTAAGAGCTAGCTGGACAGCTGTGGCAGTTTAGGCTGGGTGCCTCCTGCCACTGCTGCATGAGATACACCTCTGGTGTCCTGGGTGCCCACCCAGAGGGGTGGACACAGGAAACGACGTATTTCTACCCATAAGTCCTGCACCCTATAAGGCCATCTGCAAAGTCATTCTCTTCCTCTTTCTTCCCTCTCTGCTCCCACGGGAGATGTCCTCTCTTATCGGGTAATGCCGGGGGAGTATCCTCAAGGCCTCTTAGGCCTGTCTAGGCCTAATGCCAGGAGGAGAATGGAGGGGGGGCAGTCTCAGACCTGGCCAGCCTGAGACTTGCCTAGCAGCGGGAGGGGGAAGAAAGAGCCCTGGGGGGTTTGGGTTTACCCTCAGGTGGGAAGAAGGGAAGGATTGGGAAGCTTTGGGAATTCTGTGAGGGGTTCTGTACGCTTTGGGATACTCTTTCTCACTATGCTTTGTAGTTTGTAGTTTTTTTTTTGTAGCTTCACCAATTGCTTTTCCATTTAAACTTTCCATCATTCTCCAATCCGTTTGTGTGAGTCTCATTCTTTTGTCCCTTTCAGGGCAAGAGAGGATCTGTGTCTGGCCCCAAACCAGCACAGATTTTTGGTAGCAGAGGATGGTTGCTGTGCTGAACTCTGCAAATTGGATTGGAGAAGAGCAGGGGTGGAAAAGTTAAAATGGTATCTGGGCGTTGTTGGTTTTTGGTGGCTGGGCTCAAGGTTTTGTGCTGGGGCGACCGTGTGGGCGTTTTATGGGTTCCGAGGGGACACCCTGGTGCGTAGCCGTGGCGTAGAATCCCTCCTGCTGTTCCGAAGCGGCAGCGGCGATTCTATAGCTTCAGGCACTGGGGAAAAAGCTTAAGAATGCGGTGCCTGTCCCTTTCCCTTTTGTTCCCCGCGGCGCCAGCGGCGAGCAGAGCGGCGCGGAGCCGAGGAAGGGGGAGGGACAGTCGGAAGCAGACCAGGGTCGGCTTGTCCCGCGGCGGTGGGGGCTAGCCGCAGCGGGGCGGTGAGCGGTGGCTCCCGCAACTCAAGAAGGCGAGCGGTGGCTCCAGTTCAAAAGCTGCTTCCGAGGACCCAGGGAGCGAGTATAGCTTTGGCTGGAAAAGCCGCTCTTGTGGCCCGAGGGGTGGCGGCGGTTTTGATCTGTACCGCGGCTGCAGAGGTGACGGCGGCTCTCGCTGTTATCTCTCCCCTGATTTTCGGACGCGCTCCGAAAATGGCGCCTAGCACCTGGCTCCGCCTCTCTTCTCGGTGGGTTGCAGTGCAGCCACTCCCTCTCCGGGGGAGGGCTGTGTAGCCGGATGCCTCCACGCCTCAGCATGCTTACGCTCAGGGGGAGCGGTGTGCCTGTGCGTGGTGTGCATCCGTATTAGCCTCGGGCCGCGGCTGGAAGCGGTCAGCACTGGGCTTGGGAAAGGTCCGTGCAGCTTTGGAAAGTCTCAGCGTGCTGTTGCCTGCAAGGGGTGGAAGGAGTCGAGTTGAGGAGCCTGATTGCTCAGACTCGATTGCCCCGAGGGGTGGAAACATGCCGCTTGAGTGGATGGAGAAATGTTTGGTTGAGAAGTTATGAGGTTGTTTCCAGGTGGCCAGGATGCTCCATCGGATCCATGAAGAGTTCACCGTGCAGAAGAATGAACTCTGCGTCGCTGGGAGGTTCCATAGGATGAGGGAGAAGAGCTGGACTGAACTGTTACCTGAGCCCGAGGGAGAGACCTTTCGGAAGGACGCCCAGATGGAGACTTGGACTTTGCCAGACATGTCATCTGAAAGTTGTTTCTAATTTGATGATATGTTTTGGGTGCAGGAATTATGGGTATGAAATAAGGGGTGGAATGTGGCAGTTTAGGCTGGGTGCCCCTGCCACTGCTGCATGAGATACACCTCTGGTGTCCTGGGTGCCCACCCAGAGGGGTGGACACAGGAAACGACGTATTTCTACCCATAAATCCTGCACCCTATAAGGCCATCTGCAAAGTCATTCTCTTCCTCTTTCTTCCCTCTCTGCTCCCACGGGAGATGTCCTCTCTTATCGGGTAATGCCGGGGGAGTATCCTCAAGGCCTCTTAGGCCTGTCTAGGCCTAATGCCAGGAGGAGAATGGAGGGGGGGGCAGTCTCAGACCTGGCCAGCCTGAGACTTGCCTAGCAGCGGGAGGGGGAAGAAAGAGCCCTGGGGGGTTTGGGTTTACCCTCAGGTGGGAAGAAGGGAAGGATTGGGAAGCCTTTGGGAATTCTGTGAGGGGTTCTGTACGCTTTGGGATACTCTTTGTCACTATGCTTTGTAGTTTGTAGTTCTCTGTAGCTTCACCAATTGCTTTTCCATTTAAACTTTCCATCACTCTCCAATCCATTTGTGTGAGTCTCATTCTTTTGTCCCTTTCGGGGCAAGAGAGGATCTGTCTGGCCCCAAACCAGCACAACAGCTTTTACCTCTGCACATTGACTGGATTCTCCTTCTCCATCTCTTGCTTCTGCAACTCTGAGTGTTGGACTCCACACTGCAGACTTCCACCTCCGCTTGTTTCCAACCAGACAACAGGAACTGTCTGTGAACAAAGCATATCTCTTGTCATCATCAGACAGATCACTGTAAAGAGGAGCTTCCTCAGCACGAGTTACTCTCTCCTCTGGAGGTTTTGCACAGCTTGTGCCTTCTGGCCAGTTTGTGATCACCTCCACCAAACCAGGCCTTTCGAGATTTCCCATTCGAGCTCTCTGTGTTATCAGAGCCATCCACTTAGACCAGGTAGCATCTGTTGCATGATGTGGTGAAGAACCTTTGCCTTTGAACATCCAATTCAGAACTGGCAATCTAGGAGCTAGAAGAAGTTGTGACTCAGTTCCGATCACTTCAGAAGCAGCTTTCACTCCTTCATAAGCAGCTAAAATCTCTTTCTCTGTTGGGGTGTAGTTTGCCTCTGAGCCTCTGTAGCCACGACCCCAGAAACCAAGAGGACGTCCTCGTGTCTCCCCTGGAGCTCTTTGCCATAAGCACCAGGTTGGACCATTGTCACTGGTGGCTGTGTACAGAATGTTCTTAATGTCTGGACCAGTTCGGACAGGTCCCAGACCCATCGCTTGGACTACCTCTCGCTTGATCTGGTCAAAGGCTGCTTGTTGCTCAGGACCCCACTGGAAACTGTTTCTCTTTCGAGTCACATCATAGAGAGGCTTCACAATCTGACTGTATCCAGGAATGTGCAGTCTCCAAAATCCCACTATGCCTAAGAATCGTAGAGTTGTTATGAAATGTAAATTCTCAACGAAAATAAGTGGCGGAGATATTTATAAATGTTTAATAAATACTTATTAACACTATATTACAAGGGATATACAATTGGTATTTACAGGTTCTAGTAATCAGTCGGAAAGAATCAACTCTGCAGAATGTATATATACAGGCACTTTGAATAGTTTGAGGAAATCTATATGTTTAGAAAGTGAAGCTAAATTGGGGGGAAGGGGGGGGACTGAGTGCTTGTCGGGAATCGGCAAGCCCACAAACAGGCAGTTTGCACAAACCGCCAAAGAAACTCTATGAAGAAATGTTCGGTTTACTCACTAACTGAAGAGAGTTCTCGAGATTCTTTACTCGATACTGTTTTATATTCCCGGAAATCGTAGCACAGATGTATCATAATAACGTGATACAAATGGCGCCGGCCGTGTGGTGCCGTGCCGCGTGGTAGCGGCTTCTCTCGGAACAAAGGGTCCTGGAAGGTTACCGGGGATTCCCGGAGGCTTTGCAGGTCAGTTCGCCGTTGCGCTGTGTAAACAAGCTTGCCGCTCCAGGGGAAAAGCTTTGTCGCTGCGGTCGCCAGGATACGGCCAAAAGCGGCTCCGCTGCGAAGCTGGAGCGACCCTTTCCGCGATCCTAGGGAGATCGGCTGGGGAGGGTGCCGGTCCTTTGGGCAGAAGCGGCGATTTGTGGCGATGCACTCGAACGCTGCCGGTTCGAGTCCCGGGCAAGGCGGATCTCTCACAAGGCAAACACGGGCATGCACATGGGAACAGGCGCGGGTATTAACACGGAGCACCGAACACGGACACCGGGCACGGAACACGGAACACGAGTTTACCGAAACAACCCCTATTTAACATTTGCCGCACGGACACTGGTCCAGTGAGCATCCTTGTCAAACAGAGCAATTGACCAATGAACTGATGTTTCACCAAACATAATGTGAACATAACCTGTGAACAAAGCCAAGCCTGGGCATGTCGCCTGAGTGCCATTGTCCCAAATGA
>NW_026539380.1:0-18971 GCF_027791375.1 Indicator indicator | reverse complement strand
CATGTACCTAGAAACCTTAAATCTATTCCCTACGACAATTGCCCCTTGTCCTATCCCAGGGTACAACTGAGCAGAGGCTGTCCCTGTCCCTTCCTTACTGACCCCCAGCCCTCAGGTATTTCTAGACATTTATTTCTATACTATACATACAGACAGTCAGCAGCAGTGCTGGACCTGAGGATTTTCTAACACGTTGTGACTCTCAGAAGTGCAGGAACAAAGATGAAGGCACAAAGCTTCTACATCTCAGAATCAAGGGTATGTGTTTTGTCCTCATGTGTATACCAAGGGAGCTCTGAAAGGATTGGATTAAAACAAATGGGGACGCTTCAGGAGCTCCTGTTGAGAGGCACAACACTTTAAATCTTACAAAAAGCAGACATTTAGTTGGCTCTCTGTTTTACTAGCACATGAGCAGGCTGCAGTGTGAACCTGCAGCCCAGAGGCAAATCACAGCCTGGGCTGCATCAAAAGATGTGTGGCCAGCAGAGCCAGAGAGGTGATTCTGACACTTTGCTCTGCTCTGGTATGACCTCACCTGGAGCACTGTGTGCAGGTCTGGAGCCCTCAACACAAGAAGGACATGGAGCTGATGGAGAGGGTCCAGAGGAGGGTCATGAAAATGCTCAGGGGGTTGGAGCAGCTCTGCTATGAGGACAGGCTGAGGGAGCTGGGGGTGTTCAGCCTGGAGAAGAGGAGGCTCCAGGGAGACCTAAGAGCAGCCTGCCAGGACCTGAAGGGAGCTACAGGAAGGATGGAGAGAGACTGTTTGCAAAGGCCTGCAGGGACATCACAAGGGACAATGGCTTCAAACAGAGAAGAGCAGATTTAGATTGGATGTTAGAAAAAAGTTCTTCACCATGAGGGTGGTGGAACATTGGAACAGGTTGCCCAGAGAGGTGGTTGAGGCTTCATCCCTGGAGATCTTCAAGGTGAGGCTGGACAGGGCTGTGGGCAACCTGATCTAGTTGGGGATGTCCCTGCTGACTGCAGAGAGTTCAGACTGGATAACTTTTGGAGGTCCCTTGTGGCCTGGACCATTCTGTGATTCTATGATTCTGCAACCCATTGCTTTCCACAAAAATTGATTAGCTTGGATCTGGCAGGGAATAAGGCATTTTATTCATGAGAATATATTGCAATAAAGGAGAAGTACCCTCAGAATACGAGCGTGCTGCTTTCTTGACCTGACACTGATAGCTGTGGGACCTGCCACCTATTTAAAATTTTAATACTCTTTGGAGCTCTCAGCAGTGCCAGTAACTAAAGTGTTGGAAAATGGCTCCCAGGACACAAAAAGGGCAAAGTGAAAAATAGGGAAGACAACAAAAAGAGCTGTAGCTCCTCCAAGCATAGTAGCACTTATTCCCAGCATGGGATGCAGCTTGCAGGTACAGGACAAGAGCTTTTCTTCCTTCTCTACTGTGATTTACATCAGGACTTCATCCTGCTCTGTAAACAAAGCACAGTTAAGGACAAAACCTAAAAATGCACTTTGCAGCAATGGTTCTTCCAAGCTGTACCAACATGAGATAGAGTTGGCACTGGGGAGCCTGGGCAGAGGGGGTTTGGCCACTGGTATCACAGCACCACAGAATCACAGAAACATTCAGGTTGGAAAAGACCCTCAGGAGCACTGCCTGATGAGGAGAGGCTGAGAGCCCTGGGGCTGTTTAGTCTGGAGAATAGAAGACAGGGCATTTAATCAATGTCTATAAATACCTGAGGGTTGGGGGTCAAGAGGGAGGGGACAGGCTCTGCTCACTTGCACCCTGGGATAGGCCAAGGGGCAATGGATAGAAACTGCAGCACAGGAGGTTCCACCTCAACATGAGGAGGAACTTCTTCACTGGGAGGGTCACAGAGCACTGGAGCAGGCTCCCCAGGGGAGTTGTGAAGTTTTCTCTGGAGACTTTCAAGCCTCATCTGGCTGCATTCCTGTGTGACCTGTGCTGGATTCTCTGGTCCTGCTCTGTCAGGAGGGGTTGGATTCAATGATCTTTGTAGGTCCCTTCCAACCCCTAACATCCTGTGAGCCTGTGATCCTGTGACCTTGGCTGGGTTCCTGTTGTGGCTAAGTAACTAACAGCTACTTTCTGCTTTTCTCTTTTCCCTTGTACAGAAGGTGAGGGGGTGAACAGGAGGAAGCTGTTGGTAACCCCCTGTTTTTGTCCAGTGGGGTCCTTGTGTTGTTTATAAATGGTAAATACATGTAAATAGTGTGTATTTTGTACATATCCACTGCATTCCACATTTCTAGGCTTTAGTTTGCTTGTAAATAGGACCTTCATTTGCTTTCCATCCCAATCTGGGCTGGGCTGGCAATTTTATGCTGGGGGCTAGTTGTCCAAATTAGTTGGGGGGTGATTTCAACCCACCATAAGAAGTCAGGTCCCACCATGGGTCCATATCATGCCACAGCACCTGGAAGTCACATACAACATCAACATAAAGAAATGTGCACTGCCTGCCCTCAGATCTCTGCACTTACAAAACTCTCTGCCTTCAAATAAAAGGAATTGCCTCTTTCTTTATGCTTTTGATAGATTCTGGTATTTTAAAAAAGAAAAAGAGAGAGAAAAAGAGCAGTGCTGCAAAGAAAATTGTAATGTGAAATGAAATTGTGTAAATGGAGATGCAATTTTACCTCACACAATACATGATTGGAACACTAATGACATCTCAGGAACCTTAATTCCAGTCAAACCAAAATCATAATTAATTACTCCAGGAGGCTGCTAAATGCCCACAGCACTGGGAAATCAATGGGAACTACTTCAGTGCCTTCCCTGCTGTAAGACTTTCAGCACAAAACCTTAAATGTGTAAATGATTAATCAAGTCTCTCAGCTCTCCTTGGAGTGCTTGGCTTCTCCCAGGCTTTCCCACAGAGCCTCCCTCCCCCTGTATTCAAATACTCACACACATTGCTAGCATAATCAGAGTCATAGAATGGTCCAGGCTGCAAGGCACCTCCAAAGCTCATCCAGTCCAACCCCCCAGCAGTCAGCAGGGACATCCCCAACTAGATCAGGCTGCCCACAGCCCTGTCCAGCCGCACCTTGAATATCTGCAGGGATGGAGCCTCAACCATCTCCCTGAGCAACCTGTTCCAGTCATCCAGCACCCTCATGGTGAAAAACTTCTTCCTAACATCCAATCTCAATCTGTTCTTCTCTATTTTGAAACCATTGTCCCTGCTCCTGTCCCTGCAGGCCTTTGCAAACAGTCTCTCTCCATCCTTCCTGTGGCCCCCTTCAGGCCCTGGCAGGCTGCTATTAGGTCTCCTTGTAGCCTCCTCTTCTCCAGGCTGAACACCCCCAGCTCCCTCAGCCTGTCCTCATAGCAGAGCTGCTCCAACCCCCTGAGCATTTTCATGACCCTCCTCTGGACCCTCTCCATCAGCTCCACGTCCTTCCTCTACTGAGGACTCCAGACCTTCACACAGCACTGCAAGTGAGGTCTCAGCAGAGCAGAGCAAAGTGTCAGAATCACCTCTCTGGCTTTGCTGGCAATGCTGCTTTGGATGCAGCCCAGGCTGTGATTTGCCTTCTGTGCTGCAAGCTCACACTGCCTGCTCCTGTCCAGCTTCTCCTCCATCAGCACCCCCAAGTCTTTTCCCACAGGGCTGCTTTCTAACACCCTCAACCCCCAGCCTGTATTGATAGTGAGGATTGTTCTGGCCCAGGTGCAGAACCCTGCACTTGCTCTTGTTGAACTTCCTGAGATCAAGATCTCCAGCTTGTCCAGGTCCCTCTGTGGCTGGCACAGAATAAAAAGCAACATGCAAGATAGCCCATTGGAAAATACTAGGAGACTAGTGTGTGGAGAAGAAAAAACAGCCTCAGTTCAATCCCCTGGTATTAATGAGTTCTTCATGCAATACATTTGCTCAAACCATACACAATCAATTAATGAGACAGAAATAAGAGTGTGGAAAGCAGCTGCCTTTAAAGAAGAGGTTGCTGATGCCCTTCAAACTGTTCCTTCCTTTTCTTACAGTGGGACAAAGTCTCTTCAATTGTTTTATATCCAAACAACCTCACATTCCCTATGGCATCCTGGGGGCTTCTTTAAGAACCAGCCCTGCTCATTTTGCACGCTGTGGCTGAGTCTTGGCTAAATAAAAGGCCTTTAAGATATAGAAATGTTGCCATGAAGGATGTCTAACAACTCCCCTTCAAGGAAAACCTTTTTCAGCCTTGAACGGCTGGTGAAAGCAATGAGATGCAGGCAGAGCCAGACTGCCCAGGCACTGACTCATATTTGCGGCTGTTTAGATTTAGGAATATTCCTGAGGGTTTTTTTTTTTAAATGCCCTGTTAGCATTTTCCACCAGCTTGTTTTCTTCAAGTCTCACCTTCTATAGATGAAACAGGAGAGAGAGTGGCAGAGCAGCTTTATCCCAGCCAGTCATGATGCTACCTGCTGCTCAGTTCTGCCTCCATGGCAACTGTATTAGAAATGCTGTGTCCAGCAGGAGCAGGGAGGGGATTGTCCCCTGGGACTCAGCTCTGGGGAGGCCACACCTGGAGTGTTGTGTCCAGTTTGGGGCACCTGAATGCAAGAGAGATGTGGAGGTGCTGGAGCCAGGGCAGAGGAGGGCAAGGAAGCTGGGAAGGGGCTGGAGAATAAATCTGATGAAGAGAGACTGAAGGAGCTGGGGATGGTTAGTTTGGAAAAGAGGAGGCTGAGGGAGACCTCATTGCTGTCTACAACTCCCTGAAAGGAGGTTGTGGAGAGGTTGGTGCTGGTCTCTTCTCACAGGGAATTAGTGATAGAACAAGAGGGAATGGCCTCAACCTGCAACTGGGTAGGTTTAGACTGGACATTAGGAAATATTTTTTGCTGGCAAAAGTGGTCAGGGATTGGAATGTGCTGGGCAGGGAGGTGGTGGAGTCCCCAAGCCTGGATGTGTTTCAAGGTGGCTTGGATGTCAGTGCTTGGGGCTCTGGTTTAGGGGTGACCCTTGTAGAGTAGGGTTGTGGGTTGGACTTGGTGCTCCTGAGGGGCTTTTCCAACATGAATGTTTCTGTGATTCTGTGGCCCAGAGTCAGTTTCAGCCATTCACAGGATCATTGCCTTGGCTCTACTGAACACTGCATAAACTAGATTAATACAATTTATTTTTCTTCCCATCACAAAACTTCTGTCTTGCAGCAGTTGTAGCTAGTGTGTAAAACAAAGGTCAACCATTACATATACAACCTTAGAAGTGTGATGCCTGTGTTCAGTGATGTCCAATGACAGGACAAGGGCCAATGGGTGCAAGCTGGAGCATTGGAGGTTCCACATGAACGTAAGCAAAAAGTTTTTCACTGTGAGGGTGACAAAACACTGGAACAGGCTGGCCAGAGATGATGTGGAGTCTCCTTCTCTGGAGACATTCAAAACCCACCTGGATGCATTCCTGTGTGACCTGCTCTGGCAGGAGGATTGGACTTGATCTTTTGAGGTCCTTTCACAGAATGAGTAATTGGCCATTGGAGTGTGCTGCCCAGGGAGGTGGTGGAGTCACCATCCCTGGAGGGGTTCAAAAACAGCTTGGATGTGGCACTTGGAGCCATGGGTTTATTATCAGGAGGTGTTAGGGATTAGCTAATAGGTTGGACTTGATGATTTCTGAGGTCTTTTCCAAGCTGGTGGATTCTGTGATTCTGTGATTCTGTGTGATTGTTTAATATTAAATTATCTGATGATCACTAACTGCTTGTTCTCAGACAGCACTCATTTTTATGAGCAAGTTTTTTGAATTTTCAGAAGATGAGATGTTCTCTTTTTCCCAGCATTGGACACTTTTAAGATTCATCTGGACAGTGTTTAGGGCCATCTTATTTGGACTGTTCTTTTCCCTAGAAAGCTTGGACCAGATGAGCCTTGAGTTCCCTTCCAACCTGGCATTCTATGACAGAATCACAGAATTAAACCAGGTAGGAAAAGACTTTTGAGATCATCAAGTCCAACCTCTCACCCAACACCATCTAATCAACTAACCCATGGCACTGAGTGCCTCATCCAGGATCTTTTTAAACACTTCCAGTGAGAGTGACTCCACCACCTCCCTGGACAGCACATTCCAATGGCAAATCTCTCTTTCTGGGAAGACTTTCTTCCTAACATCCAGCCTAAACCTCTCTGATTTAACAGGAAGCTAAGAAGCCTTGGAGCACAAAAGCATGAAAGCAACACTACAGAATTCCTTCTCAGGAGGCATTTAAATTTTATGTAATAAGCAAAACCTGTGACAAAAGCACTTGTAACACAATGTAATTGTGCCATTTCTCAGAGTTTTACATAATGACTCTCTGGTTCTAAACAGTACTTCACTGCTGGGAGCAGGAGAGTGTAATTGTTCTCTGGATGCTGCTGTTAGGTCCTATGGGCAGGATCAATCCTGCTGAGACACAGAACTCCTGCACTGTTTCCTTCTGATACAGCCACGTTTATGAAAGCCATGCAGTGATTAGATTCCTCCAGAATAAATGTCTCTATAAATCCTTCTCTTGCAAATATTATTACTGTTTAACGTCTTTCTTGGTGCCATGGACAGAGGCATTGAGTGCACCCTCAGCAGGTTCACCAATGGCACCAAGCTGTGTGGTGCTGCTGACAGGCTGGAGGGAAGGGATCCATCCAGAGGGACCTGGACAGGCTGCAGAGCTGGGACCAAGCCAACCTCAGGAAGTTCAACAAGACCAAGGGCAAGGTCCTGCAGCTGGGTCAGGACAATCCCAAGCACAAATCCAGGCTGGGCAGGGACTGGCTGGAGAGCAGCCCTGAAAAAAAGGACTTGGGGGTGCTGGTGGAGGAGAAGCTCAACATCAGTCACTTGCAGCCCAGAAAGCCAAGCAGAGCCTGGGCTGCAGCAAGAGAAGTGTGGCCAGCAGGGCAAGGGAGGGGATTCTCCCCCTCTGCTCTGCTCTGGTGAGACCCCACCTGGAGTACTGTGTCCAGTTCTGGAGCCCCTATTACAAGAGGGATATGGACATGCTGGAAGGTGTCCAGAGAAGGGCCACGAGGATGAGCAGAGGGCTGGAGCTGCTCTCCTGTGAGGACAGACTGAGAGAGTTGGGGCTGTTCAGTCTGGAGAAGAGAAGGCTCTGAGGTGACCTTCTTGTGGCCTTCCAGTATCTAAAGGGGGCTACAAGAAAGTTGGGGAGGGACTTTTGAGGGTGTCAGGTAGTGATAGGACTGGGGGGAATGGAATAAAGCTGGAAGTGGGGAGATTCAGGCTGGACGTGAGGAAGAAGTTCTTCCCCAGGAGAGTGGTGAGAGCCTGGAATGGGTTGTGCAGGGAGGTGGTTGAGATCCCATCCCTGGAGGTGTTTAAGGCCAGGCTGGATGAGGCTCTGGCCAGTCTGATGTAGTGTGAGGTGTCCCTGCCCATGGCAGGGGGGTTGGAACTGGATGATCCTTGTGGTCCCTTCCAACCCTGACTGATTCTATGATTCTATGATTCTATCAACAGCTACATCCAGTAAAGGTCTTGGGCCACAGGCATGAGGCTGAGGCAGAATGAACAGACCTCCAACCAAACCATCATAAAATAAAATAAATTAAAAGGAAAAAAACAAATTAAGTCCTCTCCCATCTCTTATCATAGAATCAAAGAATGGTCTGGGTTGGAAGTCAACTCAAAGCTCATCCAGTCCAACCCCCATGCACTCAGCAGGGACATCCCCAACTAGATCAGGTTGCCCACAGCCCTGTCCAGCCTCACCTTGAATATCTCCAGGGATGGAGCCTCAACCACCTCCCTGGGCAACCTGTTCCAGTGTTCCACCACCCTCATAGTGAAAAACTTCTTCCTGATATCCAATATAAATCTGCTCTGCTCTAGTTTGAAACCACTGTCCCTCGTCCTGTCCCTGCAGACCCTCTCCATCAGCTCCATGTCCTTGCCATGTTGAGGGCTCCAGACCTGCACACAGTGCTCCAGGTGAGGTCTCCCCAGAGCAGAGCAGTGGCAGAACCACAGAATCACAAAACCAACCAGGTTGGAACAGACCTCAGAGATCATCAAGTCCAACCTATGATCTAATACCTAACACCTCCTGACAACTAACCCATGGCTCCAAGTGCCACATCCAAGCTTTTTTTGAACACTTCCAGGGATGGGGACTCCACCACCTCCCTGGGCAGCACATTCCAATGGCCAATTACTCTTTCTGGGAAGAACTTTCTCCTCACCTCCAGCCTAAACTTTCCCTGGTGCAGCTTGAGACTGTGTCCTCTTGTTCTGTCCCTGGTTGCCTGAGTGAAGAGATCAACCCCCACCTGGCTACAACCTCCCTTCAGGTAGTTGTAGACAGCAATGAGGTCTCCCCTGAGCCTCCTCTTCTCCAGGCTAACCACCCCCAGCTCACCTGGATTACACTGGACACATTTACAGCCGTGAGGCACCTCCCTATCTAATAGAAATCCATTTGGTGCCTGGGGTGCTGCTCTGGCTCTTGCTCAGCAGGACCTGTCCCAGCTTCTCAAACCATTTTCCCATGTGAGGGAAACCAGTCTCAACATCAAACATCCTTCTGCCACATTTTTTTTTAAAGATTCAGTCTGATAGGCACTTAGCACAGCATGAGCAGAATTAGATGCCTTGACAGAAAGCAGCCAAGGACACTGGAAAGAACCAGAGGCTGTTTTAGCAGTCAGCAGTTGCTCCTGAAAGGACATCATTTTCTGCAGCACCTCAAGCCAGAGGAGAACAATGTCCTCAGCTACCTCAGGCCGAACGTGATCCTAAGTCAGGATCCAGGTACAGACAGAAATTACAGAAAGGGTGGAGAGCTGGGCAGAGAAGAACCTAATGAGGGTCAACAAGGATCAGTGCAGAGTCCTGCACCTGGGCAGGAAGAATAAACTGCAGCAGGACAGGTTGGGAGGGGATCTGCTGGAGAGCAGCCCCAAGGAGAAGGACCTGGGAGTGCTGGTGGACAACAAGTTCTGCATGGGACAGCAATGTGCCCTGGGGGCAAGAAGGCCAATGGAGTCCTGGGGGGCATTCAGAGGAGTGTGTCCAGCAGAGCCAGGGAGGTTCTCCTCCCCTCTACTCTGCCCTGCTGAGACCTCACCTGGAATATTGCATCCAGTTCTGGGCTCCCCAGTTCAAGAGGGACAGAGATCTGCTGGAGAGAGTCCAATGGAGGGCTGCAAGGGTGATGAAGGAGCTGGAGCACTGCACGGTGAGGAGAGGCTGAGAGCCCTGGGGGTGTTTAGTTTGGAGAGGAGAAGACTGAGAGGGGATCTGATCAATGCCTGTAAATATCTGAGGGCTGGGGGTCAAGAGGGAGAGGACAGGCTCTGCTCACTTGCATCCTGGGATAAGACAAGGGACAATGGATATAAACTCCAGCACAGGAGGTTCCACCTCAACATGAGGAGGAACTTCTTCACTGGGAGGGTCACAGAGCACTGGAACAGGCTGCCCAGAGAGGTTGTGGATTCTCCTCCCCTGGAGGCTTTCAAGCCCCATCTGGATGTGTTCCTGTGTGACCTGTGCTGGATTCTGTGGTCCTGCTCTGGCAGAGGGGTTGGATTCAAAAATCTCCTGGGGTCCCTTCCAACCTCTAACATCCTGTGATCCTGTGAGGTGGCTGGAGAAAGCTCAGTGGTTTAGGGCATAATTCACCTCATTTAAGGAAAGTACCTAAAAGTCATGATGTTCATCACTCCTTGGGATTGCTCTTCCCACACTGACTATAAAGTGAGTCCTAAAAAGCTGAAGCAGATGTAAATGTATGCAGTGCAGGCTGCTAAAGTTAGCTGAAATTGGTCTTGCACCAAGTGTTTACCAATAACTTAACTAACCAGAAGCATGGATAGAAGTGGCTCAGCACATTAGTTTAATATTGTTTATGTTGCCATTGGACTGTGCAGAGAGCAGAAAGATGAAAGAGAGCAGAAAGATGAAAGAGAGACTGGAAAGATATAAACCTTCCTTAACCATGGAGACAATCATATTTCTGTACCTCCTTATACACAATAATACTGTATTGATCTCCATCAGTTCCACAGAGCTCATCAATATCATAGAATGACAGAAATATTCAGGTTGGAAAAGATCCTCAGGAGCACCAAGTCCAACCCACAACCCTACTCTACAAGGGTCACCCCTAAACCATGCCCCAAGCACCACAGCCAAACCACCTTCAAACACATCCAGGCTTGGGGACTCCACCACCTCCCTGCCCAGCACATTCCAATCCCTGACCACTTTTGCCATCAAAAAATGTTTCCTAATGTCCACTCTAAACCTACCCAGTGGCAGCTTGAGGCCATTCCCTCTTGTTCTATCACTAATTACCTGGGAGAAGAGACCAGCACCAACCTCTCCACAACCTCCTTGCAGGGAGTTGTAGACAGCAATGAGGTCTCCCCTCAGCCTTCTCTTTTCCAAACTAACCATCCCCAGCTCCTTCAGTCTCTCTCCATCAGATTTATATAGACAAACTAAATTCTAAAGTCAGCAATTTTAACATTAAACAGCAACACCAAAAAAAATTAAAAATCTGAAGCAAACAAATAAAGCCCAAAACACCAACCATCAAAAACTGACAAACCTATATCACAGTCTCACAGTCTCACAGTCTCACAGTACATTAGAGGTTGGAAGGACCTCAAGAGATCATCAGGTCCAACTCCCCTGCCAGAGCAGCATCACCTAGGGGAGTCTGCACAGGAATGCATCCAGGTGGGGTTGGAAAGCCTCCAGAGAAGGAGACTCCACAACCCCCCTGGGCAGCCTGTTCCAGGGCTCTGTCACCCTCACTGCAAAGAAGTTTCTCCTCATGTTGAGCTGAAATCTTCTCTGTTCAAGTTTGTCTCCATTGTTCCTTGTCTTATTGCTGTGCACCACCAAAAAGAGCCTGGCCCCCTCCACTTGACACCCACCCCTCAGCTATTGGTAGACATTGATCAGATCCCTCTCAGCCTTCTCTTCTCCACACTAAACAGCCCCAGGGCTCTCAGGCTCTCTTCATAGGGGAGATTCTGAAGTCCCCTAACCACCTATATGACTTCTGTGAGAGCTCAAAGAGATTTCCACACCAGGCTTTGTGACCACTCCAATTTTGACTCCATGGACACTGTCAGGGAGTCTTCCCAGGACAAAAATATAATCAGTCTAAGTACATTTACCTGATCAGACTTGAAAAAATATTGATATTATTTACTTTACAGGACAAAAAGGCTGGTTCTCAGAGGTCTCTTCCCATTTGCAACCAAGGGCTGTAGTGCTTGATGCAAGTCTGTTGAGTTATTGTTTCCATGATGACTGCAAGGCGTATTTGGGTGTTCCTACAGCATCTACTAGAATCATAGAATCATAGAATCAGTCAGGGTTGGAAGGCACCACAAGGGTCATCCAGTTCCAACCCCCTGCCATGGGCAGGGACACCTCACACTACATCAGGCTGGCCAGAGCCTCATCCAGCCTGGCCTTAAACACCTCCAGGGCTGGGGCCTCAACCACCTCCCTGGGCAACCCATTCCAGGCTCTCACCACTCTCATGGGGAAGAACTTCTTCCTCACATCCAGCCTGAATCTCCCCATCTCCAGCTTTATGCTCCATTCCCCCCAGTCCTATCACTCCCTGACACCCTCAAAAGTCCCTCCCCAGCTTTCTTGTAGCCCCCTTCAGATACTGGAAGGCCACAAGAAGGTCACCTCAGAGCCTTCTCTTCTCCAGACTGAACAGCCCCAACTCTCTCAGTCTGTCCTCATAGCAGGGGAGCTCCAGCCCTCTGATCATCCTCAGATGATGCATGGAACCTCAACTCCACAATTTTTTTTCAGGGTGTTGGGTAGTGATAGGACTGCAGGGAACGGATCCAAGCTAGAGGAGGGGAGATTGAGATGCAATATTAGGAAGAAGTTTTCCCCATGAGGGTGGTGAGACACTGGCACAGGTTGCCCAGGGAGGTGGTGGAAGCCTCACCCCTGGAGGTTTTTGCAGCCAGGCTGGATGTGGCTGTGAGCAACCTGCTGTAGTGTGAGGTGTCCCTGCCCATGGCAGGGGAGTTGGAACTGGATGATCCTTGAGGTCCCTTCCAACACTGACAATTCTGTGACTGATTCATACTTTGAAAGAAAAGGGTACTAAACATCTACTTTTAAACATCTACTTTATGAAAACAAAATCATTGTCCCATACACTACCTCTCACCTTGACAGTAGTCCCTAATTTGGAATATGCCCATTCCTGACCCATGTACCTCCCTAATATAGCTTTTGCCTTCTTTGGCATATAGTCTGCCTTCCAGCAGAGCACCACACAATCACACAAAAGAGTTGGTTGGAAGAGGCCTCAAAGGGCACCCAGTCCAACCTTCAACCCAGCCCTGCAAGGTCACCACTTAACCATGTCCCTAAGTGTCAGAGAATCACAGAATCCACCAGGTTGGAACAGACCTCAGAGATCATCCAGTCCAACCTATTAGCTAATCCCTAACACCTCCTGACAACTAACCCATGGCTCCAAGTGCCACATCCAAGCTTTCTTTGAACCCCTCCAGGGATGGGGACTCCACCACCTCCCTGGGCAGCACACTCCAATGGCCAATTCACTCCTTCTGGGAAGAACTTTCTCCTCACCTCCAGCCTAAACCTCCCCTGCACAGCTTGAGATTGTGTCCTCTTGTTCTGTTGCTGCTTGCCTGGGAGAAGAGACCAACCCCCACCTGGCTACAACCTCCCTTCAGGTAGCTGTAGACAGCAATGAGGTCTCCCCTGAGCCTCCTCTTCTCCAGCCTAAACACCCCCAGCTCCCTCAGCCTCTCCTCACAGGGCTTCTGCTTAAGACCTCTCAGGTCCACATGCAGTTTAAACACCTCCAGGGATGGTGACTCCACCACTGCTCTGGGCAAACCACTCCAATGTTTCAGAATCCTTTCAGTGAAGAAATATTTCCTAACATCCAACCTGAACTTCCCCTGGCACAGCTCGAAACTATTCCTCTAATCCTTGTATCCCCTTCCTCTAATCCTTGTATCCTCTTCCTCTAGTCCTGCTGCTGAACATTCAACTTCTTCTGAGCATTCCACTACCTGCTACCTCAGACAGACACATCCTTTATTTTCCTGCAAATCACAGATGATCCATTGAAAGAGAACCAAAGATTAGAACTATGACAGTGTCACAGAGATTAAAAAAAAAAGGCAAAAACAAAAACAAAACAAAAAAACCCACCCAAGAGAGACATGATAAAATAAAAGGAAACAGTCTGTAAAACCCCAGCTGGGTTTTGCAATCCTCATTAAAAGAAATAAAGATAAGAAGTAAGCCTCAGCTGAAAGACAGGAGAATTCACAGTTCATCTGTTCCATCTCTGCTTTCTCCCTGAGCAGAAGCCAGCTGTGGCATAACTAACACTGACTGTGCTGCCTGTGGTCCTTGTTAATTACTCATAGTTTAACTTTCCCCTTGTCGTTGCCTATTTTCCCATATTAATCACAGGGTTTTTTTTCTGTTCTTTTTTTCACTTTTGTCTGCTGCCTCCTCTTAAATTTCATCCTGCTGGTGTTGGTCTTTTTGCTGCTGCAGCTAAGCACCACTTTGTCTAGGTGTGAGCTCTTGTGCCCTCAGTCCAAGGGGCTCTCTCCAGCATGGGCTGAATTTGATTGCACAGCAGAGGCAGGCCATGTTTGTCATGACTGGAGGAAGGGAAGATGACAGCAACAAGGATGAGCCTGTGGGCTTCAGGTGAGAGCTTGATGCCCCTAAAAAGCAGGAGTGGATGACTGTCCAAGCAGGAGGTGGGGATAAGCTAAGAAAGATGCTCACAGGATCAAACAGATTGGAAAAGACCTCAGAGATCATCAAGTCCAACCTATTATCTAACACCTAACACCTCCTGACAACTAAACCATGGCTCCAAGTGCCACATCCAAGATTTTTTTGAACACCTCCAGGGATGGTGACTCCACCACCTCCCTGGGAAGCACATTCCAAAGGCCAATTACTCTTTCTGGGAAGAATTTCATTCTAAGATCAAGCCTAAGTCTCCCCTGGTGCAGCTTGAGAAGAGCCCAACCCCCACCTGGCTACAACCTCCCTTCAGGTAGTTGTAGACAGCAATGAGGTCTGCCCTGAGCCTCCTCTTCTCCAGGCTAAACACCCCCAGCTCCCTCAGCCTCTCCTCACAGGGCTGTGCTCCAGACCCCTCCCCAGCCTTCTTGCCCTTCTCTGGACATGTTCAAGTATCTCAATGTCCTTCTTGACTTGAGGAGCCCAGAACTGGACACAGTACTCAAGGTGTGACCTAACCAGTGCTGAGCACAGGGCAGGATGACCTCCCTGCTCCTGCTGGCCACACTCTTCCTGCTGCAGGCCAGGATGCCATTGGCCTTCTTGGCCACCTGGGCACACTGCTGGCTCATGTTCAGCTGCTGTCCACCAGTACCCCCAGGTCCCTCTTTGCCAGGCTGCTCTCCAGCCACTCTGTCCCAGAGTGAATGTCTCCAGCTGAATCTCTCCACCAGGGTCCCACATACCTAACTCTCTCTCATCCATCTCTCATCCACTGCCACACTGATCTTTGCTCTTTTCCCACACTTGTGGCCACGTAGGGCACCACCTTGGCCCCAAACCAGCCCAGGCTCATGTAGGCAGAGTGTAGGAAGATGCACATCATCAGTCTACATGCTGCTTTGGGACTAACCAGACATGAGGATCCAGCAGTGCTGGCTGGGCTGGCCATTTCTCAGGAGGGTGGGATGCTCCTGTGCAGCCTTCAGTGTTATGGTGGCCCAGAGGACCATGGAGACTTTTCCTATTTCTCTTTTTTGATGTCTCACAGCTGCTTTATCTCTAAACCAAACTCCTTCACACCTGGTCACAAACATTTCCCAGCTCCAAACATTGTCAGTGCCACATTCTCAAGAAAAAACAAACAAACAAAAAATCAAAAACCCCAAACCCTACCCAGTGAGAAGGAGGAGGACTTAATATATTTGACTCTCAGTTGAGCAGGTTGGGGCCACTCAGAGCTCTGAGCAGTTTGCAGTAGTTATGTAGAAGGTAACCACCCAGGAGCATAAATATAAGAAAAGGACACTTGCACAGCACTCAGTAATCAAATGCAGGAAATAATTTCCTTCATCCAGACCAAAATAAAAATTCAAAACCTTGGGGGAGGACTTGTGATGCCCCCTCCCCAAGTCATATTTCATGGTGTACCCTCACTCCCCTTGCAAACCCTACCCCAGAAAAGCTAATTGTAATGTGCTTGTCCAGATTAATGTGTTGCAACCCCAGGCAGCACTCTGAAGATTTAGCCTCTGAGGTCTCAGGCAGTAATTGTCACAATCCCTGAAGGAAAGGGAAAAAATCTTGCTGGTTTACGCAGTCCTTCCATTATCAGCAATATGCAGCAGCTGCAATACCACATCAGATTTGGTCAGGGTCTTTAATACAAGGAGGAACCTCAAAGAGACATAAAATTTTGCCAGCCTTCCCTGTCCTTCTGTATTGTGGTACTACAGCCTGAGGGAAGCTGAGGAGTGGAAGAGTCTCACAGTCTCACAGTATATCAGAGGTTGGAAGGGACCTCCAGAGATCATCAGGTCCAAGCCCCTGCCAGAGCAGCATCACTTAGGGTAGTCCACACAGGAATGCATCCAGGTGGGTGTGTCAGTGTGAGCTGAAATTCCCCCCCCACCGACAATAACCAGGCTAGCCCAGTCTGGAAGCAAATGAAAAGCTGTATTTACAAAGCAGATTCTACAATCTATGATGAAATGCAATGAATATGTACAAATATACAAAATTCACGACATTCACAAATATATACAATCAACAGAAAAAGCACAACTGATCTCCCTTTGCTTCCCCCCAAGGGGACCCTCCCAAAGGGGCCTCTCTCTCCCAGGAGCTTCCCCCCAGACCCCCCTGGACAGAGAAGCAGAGTTAGTTAAGCAGAAAGTTGTTAACTTAGCTGCCAAGGTCAGTGTGTTATCTTCAGCCAGAAGAGAAGAAGAAACAGCAGCCAGACAGCCCAGCAACTGCCCCCACTGCCGAACACAGAATGTGCAGAGTGCCTACTTTGTTTTGGGTAATAGTTCTTAAACATTTCTATCTATCCAATGGAAGTGTTTAGAACAATCAGTATTTTGCTTTCTTACACCCAATAGTGACTTATTTACATTCTTTCACTTTCTCTGTTCTGAACTTTGCAAGGTAAAAAATTAAAAAGACAGTTTCAAACCATCACAGTGGGGTTGGAAAGTCTGCAGAGAAGGAGACTCCACAACCCCCCTGGGCAGCCTGTTCCAGGGCTCTGTCACCCTCACTGTGAAGAAGTTTCTCCTCATGTTGAGCTGAAATTTTCTCTGTTCAAGTTTGAACTCATTGTTCCTTGGCTTATCACTGTGCACCACCCAGCAGAGCCTGGCCCCCTCCACTTGACCCCCAGCCCTCAGCTATTGAGAGACATTGATCAGATCCCCTCAGTCTTCTCTTCTCCACACTAAACAGCCCCAGGGCTCTCAGGCTCTCTTCATGAGGGAGACAGAATCATAGAATCAGTCAGGGTTGGAAGGGACCACAAGGATCATCTAGTTCCAACCCCCCCTGCCATGGGCAGGGACACCCCTAAGCATCCTCATGGCTCTCCATTGGACTCTCTCCAGCAGTTTGGCTAGAGCTGACCTGGCCTGGAAGGAGACAGGCTGGCAGTCTTCCCAGGGTTCCTTCCATCTCTGTTTCCTATGATTGTTGACTGGTCAAAGTAGAACAAGGCACACAGAATCACAGGATCATGACTGGAAGAGACCAAAATGATGAACCAGCCCAACCCTCAACGTAGCACTGAAGGGTCATCATTAAACCATGGCCCTAAATACATGTCTAACTTCAGACTATTTTTAAAAAGTAATTTTATACAGGTGAGAAGTTCTTAAGGCCAGGCTGGATGTGGCTGTGAGCAACCTGCTGTAGTGTGAGGTGTCCCTGCCCATGGCAGGGGGGTTGGAACTGGATGATCCTTGAGGTCCCTTCCAACCCTGACAGTTCTGTGAAATAATTTTAAACAGGTAAGAAAGTAGTCTTGGCCTTCCCACCTGAAAAGGAAGGAAAGATCTATCCACTTAGCACTTAGGTGATGTTCCTCAGATGGGTTCAGACACCTCACAAACTGCACTGTGTCCTTAAAAAAAGTTACAGCACCAGTGCTTTTCACTGAAAATTGCTCTTACTTTTCATTTTCCTGAGGGATCTTTTTTATTCCTGGATCTCAAGGCCCTTGGCAAAGGTAAATAAGTGCAAAGTAAAGCTTTGAAGGAGCAGGGTTTTAACAGCTATGTGTTATAAAGAGAAATTGGTTCTGAATGTATAATTTAGGGCTTCAAGGAAAATTTTAAAGCCAGGTATAAATTAAGGACCCAATACTGCTCTTGCTGAAGCCTGTTAGAACATGACTGGATTGTAAATGACCACTGGAGGTTCCTGTTTCCCCACAGAAACCCAACCAGTCAAGCATTATGCTAATTCCTTTCAATTATTAAAAGCAGGTAGCCTTATTAGCAACAGCTACAAATTGCTCTCACGTGTGGCAAGCTGTGTGCAGCATGGTCCAGGGTGGCAGAAAGCAGGAGGCAGGGGAAGGTATTGGAGCCTGCAAGCACAGGGCTGCAGTTGGAGAAAGATTTCTTGCTGCATGTCAATATTATTTTGTTATTATCATAGAATCATAGAATCAGTCAGGGTTGGAAGGGACCACAAGGATCAGCCAGTTCCAACCCCCCTGCCATGGCCAGGGACACCTCACACTAGATCAGGCTGGCCAGAGCCTCATCCAGCCTGGCCTTAAACACCTCCAGGGATGGGACCTCAACCACCTCCCTGGACAACCCATTCCAGGCTCTCACCACTCTCATGGGGAAGAACTTCTTCCTAACATCCAATCTTAATCTCCCCATTTCCAGCTTTGTTCCATTTCCCCTAGTCCTGTCACTCCCTGATATCCTAAAAAGTCCCTCCCCAGCTTTCTTGTAGCCCCCTTCAGATCCTGGAAAGCCACAAGAAGGTCACCTCAGAGCCTTCTCTTCTCCAGACTGAAGAGCCCCAACTCTCTCAGTCTGTCCTCATAGCAGAGCAGCTCCAGCCCTCTGCTCATCCTGGTGGCCCTTCTCTGGACACCTTCCAGCATGTCCATAGCCCTCTTGTAACAGAGGCTCCAGAACTGGACACAGTACTCCAGGTGGGGTCTCAGCAGAGCAGAGCAGAGGGGGAGAATCCCCTCCCTTGCCCTGCTGGCCACACTTCTCTTGCTGCAGCCCAGGCTCTGCTTGGCTCTCTGGGCTGCAAGTGCACATTGACAGCTCCTGTTGAGCTTCTCCTCCACCAGCACCTCCAAGTCCCTCTCCTCAGGGCTGTCCAGCCAGTCCCTGCCCAGCCTGGATTTGTGCTTGGGATTGCCTCAACCCAGCTGCAGGACCCTGCACTTGGTCTTGTTGAACCTCCTGAGGTTGGCTTGTGCCCACCTCTCCAGCCTGTCCAGGTCCCTCTGGATGGATCCCTTCCCTCCAGCCTGTCTGCTGCACCACACAGCTTGGTGTCATCAGCAAACTTGCTGAGGGTGCACTCAATGCCACATTGATAGAGGCATTGCCCCAGGACCTAGGAACCCAACCTTCCTTAAGCTTCTGCTATATGGAGTGCCCTGGAGATTGGAAATGCTGCTTGCAGCCACCCACAGCCATAGTGAAGAGACAACAGATTGTGACTGGCAGCTAAGAACCCATCAGAGAGTCTTCACTGGCACAAAATCATCCAGACCCCAGCCAGCCCTCTGCCACTGCATCCTGATAGAAATTGCAGACGCAGAAGGGCCATTTGAAGGCAAGATCCAAAAGAGGGCAAATGAAGATATCTTGCACCATGCTTACATGTGCTAGGTTAAGCCCAGCCCAGGAGGAGTGGGCTGGAAAAAAACTAGCCTCAGGTGGGCAAAGAAACCTGACCCAGGTGGGCAG
>NW_026539379.1:0-19000 GCF_027791375.1 Indicator indicator | reverse complement strand
AAAGAGGGTCACATGTATGACAGAGCAAAGAGGGTCACATGTATGACACAGCAAAGAGGGTCACATGTATGACACAACAAAGAGGGTCACATGTATGACACAACAAAGAGGGTCACATGTATGACACAGCAAAGAGGGTCACATGTATGACACAGCAAAGAGGGTCACATGTATGACACAACAAAGAGGGTCACATGTATGACACAGCAAAGAGGGTCACATGTATGACACAACAAAGAGGGTCACATGTATGACAGAGCAAAGAGGGTCACATGTATGACACAGCAAAGAGGGTCACATGTATGACACAGCAAAGAGGGTCACATGTATGACACAGCAAAGAGGGTCACATGTATGACACAGCAAAGAGGGTCACATGTATGACAGAGCAAAGAGGGTCACATGTATGACACAGCAAAGAGGGTCACATGTATGACACAACAAAGAGGGTCACATGTATGACACAACAAAGAGGGTCACATGTATGACAGAGCAAAGAGGGTCACATGTATGACACAGCAAAGAGGGTCACATGTATGACAGAGCAAAGAGGGTCACATGTATGACAGAGCAAAGAGGGTCACATGTATGACACAGCAAAGAGGGTCACATGTATGACACAGCAAAGAGGGTCACATGTATGACACAACAAAGAGGGTCACATGTATGACACAACAAAGAGGGTCACATGTATGACACAACAAAGAGGGTCACATGTATGACAGAGCAAAGAGGGTCACATGTATGACACAGCAAAGAGGGTCACATGTATGACAGAACAAAGAGGGTCACATGTATGACACAACAAAGAGGGTCACATGTATGACACAGCAAAGAGGGTCACATGTATGACACAACAAAGAGGGTCACATGTATGACACAACAAAGAGGGTCACATGTATGACACAACAAAGAGGGTCACATGTATGACACAACAAAGAGGGTCACATGTATGACACAACAAAGAGGGTCACATGTATGACAGAGCAAAGAGGGTCACATGTATGACACAACAAAGAGGGTCACATGTATGACACAGCAAAGAGGGTCACATGTATGACACAACAAAGAGGGTCACATGTATGACACAGCAAAGAGGGTCACATGTATGACACAACAAAGAGGGTCACATGTATGACACAGCAAAGAGGGTCACATGTATGACACAGCAAAGAGGGTCACATGTATGACACAACAAAGAGGGTCACATGTATGACAGAACAAAGAGGGTCACATGTATGACACAGCAAAGAGGGTCACATGTATGACAGAACAAAGAGGGTCACATGTATGACACAACAAAGAGGGTCACACGTATGACACAGCAAAGAGGGTCACATGTATGACACAACAAAGAGGGTCACATGTATGACACAGCAAAGAGGGTCACACGTATGACACAGCAAAGAGGGTCACATGTATGACACAGCAAAGAGGGTCACACGTATGACAGAACAAAGAGGGTCACACGTATGACAGAACAAAGAGGGTCACACGTATGACACAACAAAGAGGGTCACATGTATGACAGAGCAAAGAGGGTCACATGTATGACACAGCAAAGAGGGTCACATGTATGACACAACAAAGAGGGTCACATGTATGACACAACAAAGAGGGTCACATGTATGACACAACAAAGAGGGTCACATGTATGACACAACAAAGAGGGTCACACGTATGACAGAGCAAAGAGGGTCACATGTATGACACAACAAAGAGGGTCACATGTATGACACAACAAAGAGGGTCACATGTATGACAGAGCAAAGAGGGTCACATGTATGACACAGCAAAGAGGGTCACATGTATGACACAGCAAAGAGGGTCACATGTATGACACAACAAAGAGGGTCACATGTATGACACAACAAAGAGGGTCACATGTATGACACAGCAAAGAGGGTCACATGTATGACACAACAAAGAGGGTCACATGTATGACACAACAAAGAGGGTCACATGTATGACACAGCAAAGAGGGTCACATGTATGACACAACAAAGAGGGTCACATGTATGACACAACAAAGAGGGTCACATGTATGACAGAGCAAAGAGGGTCACATGTATGACACAACAAAGAGGGTCACATGTATGACACAGCAAAGAGGGTCACATGTATGACACAACAAAGAGGGTCACATGTATGACACAGCAAAGAGGGTCACATGTATGACACAGCAAAGAGGGTCACATGTATGACACAACAAAGAGGGTCACATGTATGACACAACAAAGAGGGTCACATGTATGACACAACAAAGAGGGTCACATGTATGACACAACAAAGAGGGTCACATGTATGACACAGCACAGAGGGTCACATGTATGACAGAGCAAAGAGGGTCACATGTATGACACAGCAAAGAGGGTCACATGTATGACACAACAAAGAGGGTCACATGTATGACAGAGCAAAGAGGGTCACATGTATGACACAGCAAAGAGGGTCACATGTATGACACAACAAAGAGGGTCACATGTATGACACAGCAAAGAGGGTCACATGTATGACACAACAAAGAGGGTCACATGTATGACACAACAAAGAGGGTCACATGTATGACACAGCAAAGAGGGTCACATGTATGACACAACAAAGAGGGTCACATGTATGACACAGCAAAGAGGGTCACATGTATGACACAACAAAGAGGGTCACATGTATGACACAGCAAAGAGGGTCACATGTATGACACAGCAAAGAGGGTCACATGTATGACACAACAAAGAGGGTCACATGTATGACACAACAAAGAGGGTCACATGTATGACACAGCAAAGAGGGTCACATGTATGACACAACAAAGAGGGTCACATGTATGACACAACAAAGAGGGTCACATGTATGACACAACAAAGAGGGTCACATGTATGACACAGCAAAGAGGGTCACATGTATGACACAACAAAGAGGGTCACATGTATGACACAGCAAAGAGGGTCACATGTATGACACAGCAAAGAGGGTCACATGTATGACACAGCAAAGAGGGTCACATGTATGACACAACAAAGAGGGTCACATGTATGACACAGCAAAGAGGGTCACATGTATGACACAACAAAGAGGGTCACATGTATGACACAACAAAGAGGGTCACATGTATGACACAACAAAGAGGGTCACATGTATGACACAGCAAAGAGGGTCACATGTATGGCACAGCAAAGAGGGTCACATGTATGACACAACAAAGAGGGTCACATGTATGACAGAGCAAAGAGGGTCACATGTATGACACAGCAAAGAGGGTCACATGTATGACACAGCAAAGAGGGTCACATGTATGACACAGCAAAGAGGGTCACATGTATGACAGAGCAAAGAGGGTCACATGTATGACACAGCAAAGAGGGTCACATGTATGACACAGCAAAGAGGGTCACATGTATGACACAACAAAGAGGGTCACATGTATGACACAGCAAAGAGGGTCACATGTATGACACAACAAAGAGGGTCACATGTATGACACAACAAAGAGGGTCACATGTATGACACAACAAAGAGGGTCACACGTATGACACAGCAAAGAGGGTCACACGTATGACACAGCAAAGAGGGTCACATGTATGACACAGCAAAGAGGGTCACATGTATGACACAGCAAAGAGGGTCACATGTATGACACAGCAAAGAGGGTCACATGTATGACACAACAAAGAGGGTCACATGTATGACACAACAAAGAGGGTCACATGTATGACACAACAAAGAGGGTCACATGTATGACACAGCAAAGAGGGTCACATGTATGACAGAGCAAAGAGGGTCACACGTATGACACAACAAAGAGGGTCACATGTATGACACAACAAAGAGGGTCACATGTATGACACAACAAAGAGGGTCACATGTATGACACAGCAAAGAGGGTCACATGTATGACACAGACAAAGAGGGTCACATGTATGACACAACAAAGAGGGTCACATGTATGACACAGCAAAGAGGGTCACATGTATGACACAACAAAGAGGGTCACATGTATGACACAGCAAAGAGGGTCACATGTATGACACAACAAAGAGGGTCACATGTATGACACAACAAAGAGGGTCACATGTATGACACAACAAAGAGGGTCACATGTATGACACAACAAAGAGGGTCACATGTATGACACAGCAAAGAGGGTCACATGTATGACACAGCAAAGAGGGTCACATGTATGACACAACAAAGAGGGTCACATGTATGACACAGCAAAGAGGGTCACATGTATGACACAACAAAGAGGGTCACATGTATGACACAGCAAAGAGGGTCACATGTATGACACAGCAAAGAGGGTCACATGTATGACACAACAAAGAGGGTCACATGTATGACACAACAAAGAGGGTCACATGTATGACACAACAAAGAGGGTCACATGTATGACACAGCAAAGAGGGTCACATGTATGACACAACAAAGAGGGTCACATGTATGACACAGCAAAGAGGGTCACATGTATGACACAACAAAGAGGGTCACATGTATGACACAACAAAGAGGGTCACATGTATGACACAACAAAGAGGGTCACATGTATGACACAGCAAAGAGGGTCACATGTATGACACAACAAAGAGGGTCACATGTATGACACAGCAAAGAGGGTCACATGTATGACACAGCAAAGAGGGTCACATGTATGACACAGCAAAGAGGGTCACATGTATGACACAGCAAAGAGGGTCACATGTATGACACAACAAAGAGGGTCACATGTATGACACAACAAAGAGGGTCACATGTATGACACAACAAAGAGGGTCACATGTATGACACAGCAAAGAGGGTCACATGTATGACACAGCAAAGAGGGTCACATGTATGACACAGCAAAGAGGGTCACATGTATGACACAGCAAAGAGGGTCACATGTATGACACAACAAAGAGGGTCACATGTATGACACAGCAAAGAGGGTCACATGTATGACACAACAAAGAGGGTCACATGTATGACACAGCAAAGAGGGTCACATGTATGACACAACAAAGAGGGTCACATGTATGACACAGCAAAGAGGGTCACATGTATGACACAGCAAAGAGGGTCACATGTATGACACAACAAAGAGGGTCACATGTATGACACAGCAAAGAGGGTCACATGTATGACACAGCAAAGAGGGTCACATGTATGACACAGCAAAGAGGGTCACATGTATGACACAACAAAGAGGGTCACATGTATGACACAGCAAAGAGGGTCACATGTATGACACAGCAAAGAGGGTCACATGTATGACACAACAAAGAGGGTCACATGTATGACACAACAAAGAGGGTCACATGTATGACACAACAAAGAGGGTCACATGTATGACACAACAAAGAGGGTCACATGTATGACACAGCAAAGAGGGTCACATGTATGACACAACAAAGAGGGTCACATGTATGACACAGCAAAGAGGGTCACATGTATGACACAGCAAAGAGGGTCACATGTATGACACAACAAAGAGGGTCACATGTATGACACAACAAAGAGGGTCACATGTATGACACAGCAAAGAGGGTCACATGTATGACACAACAAAGAGGGTCACATGTATGACACAGCAAAGAGGGTCACATGTATGACACAACAAAGAGGGTCACATGTATGACACAGCAAAGAGGGTCACATGTATGACACAACAAAGAGGGTCACATGTATGACACAGCAAAGAGGGTCACATGTATGACACAGCAAAGAGGGTCACATGTATGACACAACAAAGAGGGTCACATGTATGACACAGCAAAGAGGGTCACATGTATGACACAACAAAGAGGGTCACATGTATGACACAGCAAAGAGGGTCACATGTATGACACAGCAAAGAGGGTCACATGTATGACACAGCAAAGAGGGTCACATGTATGACACAACAAAGAGGGTCACATGTATGACACAACAAAGAGGGTCACATGTATGACACAGCAAAGAGGGTCACATGTATGACACAGCAAAGAGGGTCACATGTATGACACAGCAAAGAGGGTCACATGTATGACACAACAAAGAGGGTCACATGTATGACACAGCAAAGAGGGTCACATGTATGACACAGCAAAGAGGGTCACATGTATGACACAGCAAAGAGGGTCACATGTATGACACAACAAAGAGGGTCACATGTATGACACAACAAAGAGGGTCACATGTATGACACAGCAAAGAGGGTCACATGTATGACACAGCAAAGAGGGTCACATGTATGACACAACAAAGAGGGTCACATGTATGACACAGCAAAGAGGGTCACATGTATGACACAACAAAGAGGGTCACATGTATGACACAACAAAGAGGGTCACATGTATGACACAACAAAGAGGGTCACATGTATGACAGAGCAAAGAGGGTCACATGTATGACACAGCAAAGAGGGTCACATGTATGACACAGCAAAGAGGGTCACATGTATGACACAGCAAAGAGGGTCACATGTATGACACAGCAAAGAGGGTCACATGTATGACACAGCAAAGAGGGTCACATGTATGACACAACAAAGAGGGTCACATGTATGACACAGCAAAGAGGGTCACATGTATGACACAGCAAAGAGGGTCACATGTATGACACAGCAAAGAGGGTCACATGTATGACACAGCAAAGAGGGTCACATGTATGACACAACAAAGAGGGTCACATGTATGACACAGCAAAGAGGGTCACATGTATGACACAACAAAGAGGGTCACATGTATGACACAGCAAAGAGGGTCACATGTATGACACAGCAAAGAGGGTCACATGTATGACACAACAAAGAGGGTCACATGTATGACACAGCAAAGAGGGTCACATGTATGACACAGCAAAGAGGGTCACATGTATGACACAGCAAAGAGGGTCACATGTATGACACAACAAAGAGGGTCACATGTATGACACAACAAAGAGGGTCACATGTATGACACAGCAAAGAGGGTCACATGTATGACACAACAAAGAGGGTCACATGTATGACACAGCAAAGAGGGTCACATGTATGACACAACAAAGAGGGTCACATGTATGACACAGCAAAGAGGGTCACATGTATGACACAACAAAGAGGGTCACATGTATGACACAGCAAAGAGGGTCACATGTATGACACAACAAAGAGGGTCACATGTATGACACAGCAAAGAGGGTCACATGTATGACACAACAAAGAGGGTCACATGTATGACACAACAAAGAGGGTCACATGTATGACACAACAAAGAGGGTCACATGTATGACACAGCAAAGAGGGTCACATGTATGACACAACAAAGAGGGTCACATGTATGACACAGCAAAGAGGGTCACATGTATGACACAACAAAGAGGGTCACATGTATGACACAACAAAGAGGGTCACATGTATGACACAACAAAGAGGGTCACATGTATGACACAGCAAAGAGGGTCACATGTATGACACAACAAAGAGGGTCACATGTATGACACAGCAAAGAGGGTCACATGTATGACACAACAAAGAGGGTCACATGTATGACACAACAAAGAGGGTCACATGTATGACAGAGCAAAGAGGGTCACATGTATGACACAACAAAGAGGGTCACATGTATGACACAACAAAGAGGGTCACATGTATGACAGAGCAAAGAGGGTCACATGTATGACACAGCAAAGAGGGTCACATGTATGACACAACAAAGAGGGTCACATGTATGACAGAGCAAAGAGGGTCACATGTATGACACAGCAAAGAGGGTCACATGTATGACACAACAAAGAGGGTCACATGTATGACACAGCAAAGAGGGTCACATGTATGACACAACAAAGAGGGTCACATGTATGACACAGCAAAGAGGGTCACATGTATGACACAGCAAAGAGGGTCACATGTATGACACAACAAAGAGGGTCACATGTATGACACAGCAAAGAGGGTCACATGTATGACACAACAAAGAGGGTCACATGTATGACACAACAAAGAGGGTCACATGTATGACACAGCAAAGAGGGTCACATGTATGACACAGCAAAGAGGGTCACATGTATGACACAGCAAAGAGGGTCACATGTATGACACAACAAAGAGGGTCACATGTATGACACAGCAAAGAGGGTCACATGTATGACACAGCAAAGAGGGTCACATGTATGACACAACAAAGAGGGTCACATGTATGACACAACAAAGAGGGTCACATGTATGACACAGCAAAGAGGGTCACATGTATGACACAACAAAGAGGGTCACATGTATGACACAGCAAAGAGGGTCACATGTATGACACAACAAAGAGGGTCACATGTATGACACAACAAAGAGGGTCACATGTATGACACAGCAAAGAGGGTCACATGTATGACACAACAAAGAGGGTCACATGTATGACACAGCAAAGAGGGTCACATGTATGACACAACAAAGAGGGTCACATGTATGACACAGCAAAGAGGGTCACATGTATGACACAACAAAGAGGGTCACATGTATGACACAACAAAGAGGGTCACATGTATGACACAGCAAAGAGGGTCACATGTATGACACAGCAAAGAGGGTCACATGTATGACACAGCAAAGAGGGTCACATGTATGACACAACAAAGAGGGTCACATGTATGACACAACAAAGAGGGTCACATGTATGACACAGCAAAGAGGGTCACATGTATGACACAACAAAGAGGGTCACATGTATGACACAGCAAAGAGGGTCACATGTATGACACAGCAAAGAGGGTCACATGTATGACACAACAAAGAGGGTCACAGTATGACACACAAAGAGGGTCACATGTATGACACAACAAAGAGGGTCACATGTATGACACAGCAAAGAGGGTCACATGTATGACACAGCAAAGAGGGTCACATGTATGACACAGCAAAGAGGGTCACATGTATGACACAACAAAGAGGGTCACATGTATGACACAGCAAAGAGGGTCACATGTATGACACAGCAAAGAGGGTCACATGTATGACACAGCAAAGAGGGTCACATGTATGACACAACAAAGAGGGTCACATGTATGACACAGCAAAGAGGGTCACATGTATGACACAACAAAGAGGGTCACATGTATGACACAACAAAGAGGGTCACATGTATGACACAGCAAAGAGGGTCACATGTATGACACAGCAAAGAGGGTCACATGTATGACACAACAAAGAGGGTCACATGTATGACACAACAAAGAGGGTCACATGTATGACACAACAAAGAGGGTCACATGTATGACACAACAAAGAGGGTCACATGTATGACACAACAAAGAGGGTCACATGTATGACACAGCAAAGAGGGTCACATGTATGACACAACAAAGAGGGTCACATGTATGACACAGCAAAGAGGGTCACATGTATGACACAACAAAGAGGGTCACATGTATGACACAGCAAAGAGGGTCACATGTATGACACAGCAAAGAGGGTCACATGTATGACACAACAAAGAGGGTCACATGTATGACACAGCAAAGAGGGTCACATGTATGACACAGCAAAGAGGGTCACATGTATGACACAACAAAGAGGGTCACATGTATGACACAACAAAGAGGGTCACATGTATGACACAGCAAAGAGGGTCACATGTATGACACAGCAAAGAGGGTCACATGTATGACACAACAAAGAGGGTCACATGTATGACACAGCAAAGAGGGTCACATGTATGACACAACAAAGAGGGTCACATGTATGACACAACAAAGAGGGTCACATGTATGACACAGCAAAGAGGGTCACATGTATGACACAACAAAGAGGGTCACATGTATGACACAGCAAAGAGGGTCACATGTATGACACAACAAAGAGGGTCACATGTATGACACAACAAAGAGGGTCACATGTATGACACAACAAAGAGGGTCACATGTATGACACAACAAAGAGGGTCACATGTATGACACAACAAAGAGGGTCACATGTATGACACAACAAAGAGGGTCACATGTATGACACAGCAAAGAGGGTCACATGTATGACACAGCAAAGAGGGTCACATGTATGACACAGCAAAGAGGGTCACATGTATGACACAACAAAGAGGGTCACATGTATGACACAACAAAGAGGGTCACATGTATGACACAGCAAAGAGGGTCACATGTATGACACAACAAAGAGGGTCACATGTATGACACAACAAAGAGGGTCACATGTATGACACAGCAAAGAGGGTCACATGTATGACACAGCAAAGAGGGTCACATGTATGACACAACAAAGAGGGTCACATGTATGACACAACAAAGAGGGTCACATGTATGACACAACAAAGAGGGTCACATGTATGACACAGCAAAGAGGGTCACATGTATGACACAACAAAGAGGGTCACATGTATGACACAGCAAAGAGGGTCACATGTATGACACAACAAAGAGGGTCACATGTATGACACAACAAAGAGGGTCACATGTATGACACAGCAAAGAGGGTCACATGTATGACACAGCAAAGAGGGTCACATGTATGACACAACAAAGAGGGTCACATGTATGACACAACAAAGAGGGTCACATGTATGACACAGCAAAGAGGGTCACATGTATGACACAACAAAGAGGGTCACATGTATGACACAACAAAGAGGGTCACATGTATGACACAGCAAAGAGGGTCACATGTATGACACAGCAAAGAGGGTCACATGTATGACACAGCAAAGAGGGTCACATGTATGACACAGCAAAGAGGGTCACATGTATGACACAACAAAGAGGGTCACATGTATGACACAGCAAAGAGGGTCACATGTATGACACAGCAAAGAGGGTCACATGTATGACACAACAAAGAGGGTCACATGTATGACACAACAAAGAGGGTCACATGTATGACACAGCAAAGAGGGTCACATGTATGACACAACAAAGAGGGTCACAGTATGACACAACAAAGAGGGTCACATGTATGACACAACAAAGAGGGTCACATGTATGACACAGCAAAGAGGGTCACATGTATGACACAACAAAGAGGGTCACATGTATGACACAGCAAAGAGGGTCACATGTATGACACAACAAAGAGGGTCACATGTATGACACAGCAAAGAGGGTCACATGTATGACACAACAAAGAGGGTCACATGTATGACACAGCAAAGAGGGTCACATGTATGACACAACAAAGAGGGTCACATGTATGACACAGCAAAGAGGGTCACATGTATGACACAACAAAGAGGGTCACATGTATGACACAACAAAGAGGGTCACATGTATGACACAGCAAAGAGGGTCACATGTATGACACAGCAAAGAGGGTCACATGTATGACACAACAAAGAGGGTCACATGTATGACACAGCAAAGAGGGTCACATGTATGACACAACAAAGAGGGTCACATGTATGACACAACAAAGAGGGTCACATGTATGACACAGCAAAGAGGGTCACATGTATGACACAGCAAAGAGGGTCACATGTATGACACAGCAAAGAGGGTCACATGTATGACACAACAAAGAGGGTCACATGTATGACACAACAAAGAGGGTCACATGTATGACACAGCAAAGAGGGTCACATGTATGACACAACAAAGAGGGTCACATGTATGACACAACAAAGAGGGTCACATGTATGACACAACAAAGAGGGTCACATGTATGACACAGCAAAGAGGGTCACATGTATGACACAACAAAGAGGGTCACATGTATGACACAACAAAGAGGGTCACATGTATGACACAGCAAAGAGGGTCACATGTATGACACAACAAAGAGGGTCACATGTATGACACAACAAAGAGGGTCACATGTATGACACAGCAAAGAGGGTCACATGTATGACAGAGCAAAGAGGGTCACATGTATGACACAGCAAAGAGGGTCACATGTATGACACAACAAAGAGGGTCACATGTATGACACAGCAAAGAGGGTCACATGTATGACACAACAAAGAGGGTCACATGTATGACACAGCAAAGAGGGTCACATGTATGACACAGCAAAGAGGGTCACATGTATGACACAACAAAGAGGGTCACATGTATGACACAACAAAGAGGGTCACATGTATGACACAGCAAAGAGGGTCACATGTATGACACAGCAAAGAGGGTCACATGTATGACACAGCAAAGAGGGTCACATGTATGACACAACAAAGAGGGTCACATGTATGACACAGCAAAGAGGGTCACATGTATGACACAACAAAGAGGGTCACATGTATGACACAGCAAAGAGGGTCACATGTATGACACAACAAAGAGGGTCACATGTATGACACAACAAAGAGGGTCACATGTATGACACAGCAAAGAGGGTCACATGTATGACACAGCAAAGAGGGTCACATGTATGACACAGCAAAGAGGGTCACATGTATGACACAACAAAGAGGGTCACATGTATGACACAGCAAAGAGGGTCACATGTATGACACAGCAAAGAGGGTCACATGTATGACACAACAAAGAGGGTCACATGTATGACACAACAAAGAGGGTCACATGTATGACACAGCAAAGAGGGTCACATGTATGACACAACAAAGAGGGTCACATGTATGACACAGCAAAGAGGGTCACATGTATGACACAACAAAGAGGGTCACATGTATGACACAACAAAGAGGGTCACATGTATGACACAGCAAAGAGGGTCACATGTATGACACAGCAAAGAGGGTCACATGTATGACACAACAAAGAGGGTCACATGTATGACAGAGCAAAGAGGGTCACATGTATGACACAACAAAGAGGGTCACATGTATGACACAACAAAGAGGGTCACATGTATGACACAGCAAAGAGGGTCACATGTATGACACAGCAAAGAGGGTCACATGTATGACACAGCAAAGAGGGTCACATGTATGACACAACAAAGAGGGTCACATGTATGACACAGCAAAGAGGGTCACATGTATGACACAACAAAGAGGGTCACATGTATGACACAACAAAGAGGGTCACATGTATGACACAACAAAGAGGGTCACATGTATGACACAGCAAAGAGGGTCACATGTATGACACAGCAAAGAGGGTCACATGTATGACACAACAAAGAGGGTCACATGTATGACACAACAAAGAGGGTCACATGTATGACACAGCAAAGAGGGTCACATGTATGACACAGCAAAGAGGGTCACATGTATGACACAGCAAAGAGGGTCACATGTATGACACAACAAAGAGGGTCACATGTATGACACAGCAAAGAGGGTCACATGTATGACACAGCAAAGAGGGTCACATGTATGACACAGCAAAGAGGGTCACATGTATGACACAACAAAGAGGGTCACATGTATGACACAGCAAAGAGGGTCACATGTATGACACAACAAAGAGGGTCACATGTATGACACAACAAAGAGGGTCACATGTATGACACAGCAAAGAGGGTCACATGTATGACACAGCAAAGAGGGTCACATGTATGACACAGCAAAGAGGGTCACATGTATGACACAACAAAGAGGGTCACATGTATGACACAACAAAGAGGGTCACATGTATGACACAGCAAAGAGGGTCACATGTATGACACAACAAAGAGGGTCACATGTATGACACAGCAAAGAGGGTCACATGTATGACACAGCAAAGAGGGTCACATGTATGACACAACAAAGAGGGTCACATGTATGACACAGCAAAGAGGGTCACATGTATGACACAACAAAGAGGGTCACATGTATGACACAACAAAGAGGGTCACATGTATGACACAACAAAGAGGGTCACATGTATGACACAACAAAGAGGGTCACATGTATGACACAGCAAAGAGGGTCACATGTATGACACAACAAAGAGGGTCACATGTATGACACAGCAAAGAGGGTCACATGTATGACACAACAAAGAGGGTCACATGTATGACACAACAAAGAGGGTCACATGTATGACACAGCAAAGAGGGTCACATGTATGACACAACAAAGAGGGTCACATGTATGACACAGCAAAGAGGGTCACATGTATGACACAACAAAGAGGGTCACATGTATGACACAACAAAGAGGGTCACATGTATGACACAGCAAAGAGGGTCACATGTATGACACAGCAAAGAGGGTCACATGTATGACACAACAAAGAGGGTCACATGTATGACACAACAAAGAGGGTCACATGTATGACACAGCAAAGAGGGTCACATGTATGACACAGCAAAGAGGGTCACATGTATGACACAACAAAGAGGGTCACATGTATGACACAACAAAGAGGGTCACATGTATGACACAGCAAAGAGGGTCACATGTATGACACAACAAAGAGGGTCACATGTATGACACAGCAAAGAGGGTCACATGTATGACACAACAAAGAGGGTCACATGTATGACACAACAAAGAGGGTCACATGTATGACACAACAAAGAGGGTCACATGAATGACACAACAAAGAGGGTCACATGTATGACACAACAAAGAGGGTCACATGTATGACACAACAAAGAGGGTCACATGTATGACACAGCAAAGAGGGTCACATGTATGACACAACAAAGAGGGTCACATGTATGACACAACAAAGAGGGTCACATGTATGACACAGCAAAGAGGGTCACATGTATGACACAGCAAAGAGGGTCACATGTATGACACAACAAAGAGGGTCACATGTATGACACAACAAAGAGGGTCACATGTATGACACAGCAAAGAGGGTCACATGTATGACACAACAAAGAGGGTCACATGTATGACACAACAAAGAGGGTCACATGTATGACACAGCAAAGAGGGTCACATGTATGACACAACAAAGAGGGTCACATGTATGACACAGCAAAGAGGGTCACATGTATGACACAACAAAGAGGGTCACATGTATGACACAACAAAGAGGGTCACATGTATGACACAGCAAAGAGGGTCACATGTATGACACAACAAAGAGGGTCACATGTATGACACAACAAAGAGGGTCACATGTATGACACAGCAAAGAGGGTCACATGTATGACACAACAAAGAGGGTCACATGTATGACACAACAAAGAGGGTCACATGTATGACACAACAAAGAGGGTCACATGTATGACACAGCAAAGAGGGTCACATGTATGACACAGCAAAGAGGGTCACATGTATGACACAACAAAGAGGGTCACATGTATGACACAGCAAAGAGGGTCACATGTATGACACAACAAAGAGGGTCACATGTATGACACAGCAAAGAGGGTCACATGTATGACACAACAAAGAGGGTCACATGTATGACACAACAAAGAGGGTCACATGTATGACACAGCAAAGAGGGTCACATGTATGACACAACAAAGAGGGTCACATGTATGACACAGCAAAGAGGGTCACATGTATGACACAGCAAAGAGGGTCACATGTATGACACAACAAAGAGGGTCACATGTATGACACAGCAAAGAGGGTCACATGTATGACACAACAAAGAGGGTCACATGTATGACACAGCAAAGAGGGTCACATGTATGACACAACAAAGAGGGTCACATGTATGACACAACAAAGAGGGTCACATGTATGACACAGCAAAGAGGGTCACATGTATGACACAGCAAAGAGGGTCACATGTATGACACAGCAAAGAGGGTCACATGTATGACACAACAAAGAGGGTCACATGTATGACACAACAAAGAGGGTCACATGTATGACACAACAAAGAGGGTCACATGTATGACACAGCAAAGAGGCTCACATGTATGACACAACAAAGAGGGTCACATGTATGACACAACAAAGAGGGTCACATGTATGACACAACAAAGAGGGTCACATGTATGACACAGCAAAGAGGGTCACATGTATGACACAACAAAGAGGGTCACATGTATGACACAGCAAAGAGGGTCACATGTATGACACAACAAAGAGGGTCACATGTATGACACAGCAAAGAGGGTCACATGTATGACACAGCAAAGAGGGTCACATGTATGACACAGCAAAGAGGGTCACATGTATGACACAACAAAGAGGGTCACATGTATGACACAACAAAGAGGGTCACATGTATGACACAACAAAGAGGGTCACATGTATGACACAACAAAGAGGGTCACATGTATGACACAGCAAAGAGGGTCACATGTATGACACAACAAAGAGGGTCACATGTATGACACAACAAAGAGGGTCACATGTATGACACAGCAAAGAGGGTCACATGTATGACACAGCAAAGAGGGTCACATGTATGACACAGCAAAGAGGGTCACATGTATGACACAACAAAGAGGGTCACATGTATGACACAACAAAGAGGGTCACATGTATGACACAGCAAAGAGGGTCACATGTATGACACAGCAAAGAGGGTCACATGTATGACACAGCAAAGAGGGTCACATGTATGACACAACAAAGAGGGTCACATGTATGACACAACAAAGAGGGTCACATGTATGACACAACAAAGAGGGTCACATGTATGACACAGCAAAGAGGGTCACATGTATGACACAACAAAGAGGGTCACATGTATGACACAACAAAGAGGGTCACATGTATGACACAGCAAAGAGGGTCACATGTATGACACAACAAAGAGGGTCACATGTATGACACAACAAAGAGGGTCACATGTATGACACAGCAAAGAGGGTCACATGTATGACACAACAAAGAGGGTCACATGTATGACACAACAAAGAGGGTCACATGTATGACACAGCAAAGAGGGTCACATGTATGACACAACAAAGAGGGTCACATGTATGACACAGCAAAGAGGGTCACATGTATGACACAACAAAGAGGGTCACATGTATGACACAACAAAGAGGGTCACATGTATGACACAACAAAGAGGGTCACATGTATGACACAACAAAGAGGGTCACATGTATGACACAGCAAAGAGGGTCACATGTATGACACAGCAAAGAGGGTCACATGTATGACACAACAAAGAGGGTCACACGTATGACACAACAAAGAGGGTCACACGTATGACACAGCAAAGAGGGTCACATGTATGACACAGCAAAGAGGGTCACACGTATGACACAACAAAGAGGGTCACATGTATGACACAGCAAAGAGGGTCACATGTATGACACAACAAAGAGGGTCACATGTATGACACAACAAAGAGGGTCACATGTATGACACAGCAAAGAGGGTCACACGTATGACACAGCAAAGAGGGTCACATGTATGACACAGCAAAGAGGGTCACATGTATGACACAACAAAGAGGGTCACATGTATGACACAACAAAGAGGGTCACATGTATGACACAACAAAGAGGGTCACATGTATGACACAACAAAGAGGGTCACATGTATGACACAGCAAAGAGGGTCACACGTATGACACAACAAAGAGGGTCACATGTATGACACAACAAAGAGAGTCACATGTATGACACAGTAAAGAGGGTCACATGTATGACACAACAAAGAGGGTCACATGTATGACACAACAAAGAGGGTCACATGTATGACACAACAAAGAGGGTCACATGTATGACACAGCAAAGAGGGTCACATGTATGACACAGCAAAGAGGGTCACATGTATGACACAACAAAGAGGGTCACATGTATGACACAACAAAGAGGGTCACATGTATGACACAGCAAAGAGGGTCACATGTATGACACAGCAAAGAGGGTCACATGTATGACACAACAAAGAGGGTCACATGTATGACACAGCAAAGAGGGTCACATGTATGACACAACAAAGAGGGTCACATGTATGACACAACAAAGAGGGTCACATGTATGACACAGCAAAGAGGGTCACATGTATGACACAACAAAGAGGGTCACATGTATGACACAACAAAGAGGGTCACAGTATGACACAGCAAAGAGGGTCACATGTATGACACAGCAAAGAGGGTCACATGTATGACACAACAAAGAGGGTCACATGTATGACACAGCAAAGAGGGTCACATGTATGACACAACAAAGAGGGTCACATGTATGACACAACAAAGAGGGTCACATGTATGACACAACAAAGAGGGTCACATGTATGACACAACAAAGAGGGTCACATGTATGACACAACAAAGAGGGTCACATGTATGACACAACAAAGAGGGTCACATGTATGACACAGCAAAGAGGGTCACATGTATGACACAGCAAAGAGGGTCACATGTATGACACAGCAAAGAGGGTCACATGTATGACACAGCAAAGAGGGTCACATGTATGACACAACAAAGAGGGTCACACGTATGACACAGCAAAGAGGGTCACACGTATGACACAACAAAGAGGGTCACATGTATGACACAACAAAGAGGGTCACATGTATGACACAGCAAAGAGGGTCACATGTATGACACAACAAAGAGGGTCACATGTATGACACAACAAAGAGGGTCACATGTATGACACAACAAAGAGGGTCACATGTATGACACAGCAAAGAGGGTCACATGTATGACACAACAAAGAGGGTCACATGTATGACAGAGCAAAGAGGGTCACATGTATGACACAACAAAGAGGGTCACATGTATGACACAGCAAAGAGGGTCACATGTATGACAGAGCAAAGAGGGTCACATGTATGACACAACAAAGAGGGTCACATGTATGACACAGCAAAGAGGGTCACATGTATGACACAACAAAGAGGGTCACATGTATGACACAACAAAGAGGGTCACATGTATGACACAGCAAAGAGGGTCACATGTATGACACAGCAAAGAGGGTCACATGTATGACACAACAAAGAGGGTCACATGTATGACACAACAAAGAGGGTCACATGTATGACACAACAAAGAGGGTCACATGTATGACACAGCAAAGAGGGTCACATGTATGACACAGCAAAGAGGGTCACATGTATGACACAACAAAGAGGGTCACATGTATGACACAGCAAAGAGGGTCACATGTATGACACAACAAAGAGGGTCACACGTATGACACAGCAAAGAGGGTCACATGTATGACACAACAAAGAGGGTCACACGTATGACACAGCAAAGAGGGTCACATGTATGACACAACAAAGAGGGTCACATGTATGACACAGCAAAGAGGGTCACACGTATGACACAACAAAGAGGGTCACATGTATGACAC
>NW_026539378.1:0-19000 GCF_027791375.1 Indicator indicator | reverse complement strand
TCTGACTTAGCATCTTTACATCAGTTCTGATTTAGCATCTTTACATCAGTTCTGTCTTAGCATCTTTACATCAGTTCTGACTTAACATCTTTACATCACTTCTGACTTACCATCTTTACATCAGTTCTCACTAAACATCTTTACATCAGTTCTAACTTAGCATCTTTACATCAGTTCTGACTTAGCATCTTTACATCAGTTCTGATTTAGCATCTTTACATCAGTTCTGACTTAGCATCTTTACATCAGTTTCTGTCTTAGCATCTTTTCATCAGTTCTGACTTAACATCTTTACATCAGTTCTGACTTAGCATCTTTATCATGAGTTCTGACTTAGCATCTTTACATCAGTTCTGACTTAGCATCTTTACATTAGTTCTGACTTAGCATCTTTACATCAGTTCTGACTTAACATCTTTATCATCAGTTCTGAGTTAGCATATTTACATCAGTTATGAATTAGCATCTTTACATCAGTTCTGACTTAACATCTTCACATCAGTTCTGACTTAACATCTTTACAGGAGTTCTGACTTAGCATCTTTACATCAGTTCTGACTTAGCATCTTTATCATCAGTTCTAAGTTAGCATCTTTACATCAGTTCTGACTTAGCATCTTTACGTCAGTTCTGACTTCACATCTTTACATCATTTCCGACTTAACATCTTTAAATCAGTTCTGACTTAGCATCTTTACATCAGTTCTGACTTAGCATCTTTACATCACTTCTGACTTAACATCTTTACATCAGTTCTGACTTACCATCTTTACATCAGTTCTAACTTAGCATCTCTACATCAGTTCTAACTTAACATCTTTATCATCTGTGCTGACTTACCATCTTTATATCAGTTTTGACTTAGCATCTTTACATCAGTTCGGACTTAACATCTTTACATCAGTTCTGACTTAACATCTTTACATGAGTTCTGACTTAGCATCTTTACATAAGTTCTGACTTAGCATCTTTATCATCAGTTCTAAGTTAGCATCTTTACATCAGTTCTGACTTAGCATCTTTACATCACTTCTGAGTTAGCATCTTTATCATCAGTTCTCAGTTAGCATCTTTACATGAGTTCTGACTTCACACATTTACATCAGTTCTGACTTAGCATCTTTACGTCAATTCTGTCTTAGCATCTTTACGTCAGTTCTGACTTAACATCTTTACGTCAGTTCTGACTTACAATCTTTACATCAGTTCTGACTTAGAATCTTTATATCAGTTCTGACTTAGCATGTTTACATCAGTTCTGAGTTAGCATCTTTACATGAGTTCTGACTTAACATCTTTACATCAGTTCTGACTTAGCATCTTTATCATCAGTTCTGAGTTAGCATCTTTACATCAGTTGTCACTTAACATCTTTACATCAATTCTGACTTAGCATCTTTACATAAGTTCTGTCTTAGCATCTTTAAATCAGTTCTGACTTAACATCTTTACATCAGTTCTGACTTAACATCTTTACATGAGTTCTGACTTAGCATCTTTACATCAGTTCTGACTTAGCATCTTTATCATCAGTTCTAAGTTAGCATCTTTACATCAGTTCAGACTTAGCATCTTTACATCAATTCTCTTTTAGCATCTTTACATCAGTTTTGACTTAACATCTTTACATCAGTTCTGACTTAGCATCTTTACATCTGTTCTGACTTAGCATCTTTATCATGAGTTCTGACTTACCATCTTTACATCAGTTCTGACTTACCATCTTTACATCAGTTCTAACTTAGCATCTTTACATCAGTTCTAACTTAACATCTTTATCATCAGTGCTGACTTACCATCTTTACATCAGTTCTGTCTTAGCATCTTTACATCAGATCGGACTTAACATCTTTACATCAGTTCTGACTTAACATCTTTACAGGAGTTCTGACTTAGCATCTTTACATCAGTTCTGACTTAGCATCTTTATCATCAGTTCTAAGTTAGCATCTTTACATCACTTCTGACTTAGCATCTTTACATCAATTCTGTCTTAGCATCTTTACATCAGTTCTGACTTAACATCTTTACATCACTTCTGACTTACCATCTTTACATCAGTTCTGACTTAACATCTTTACATAAGTTCTGACTTAGCATCTTTACATCAGTTCTAACTTAACATCTTTATCATCAGTTCTGAGTTAGCATCTTCACATCAGTTCTGACTTAACATCTTTACATCAGTTTTGACTTAGCATCTTTATCATTAGTTCTGACTTACCATCGTTACATCAGTTCTAACTTAGCATCTTTACATCAATTCTGACTTACCATCTTTATATCAGTTTTGACTTAGCATTTTTAACATCTGTTCTGACCTAGCATCTTTGCATCAGTTGTGACTTAGCATCTTTACATCAGTTCTATCTTAGCATCTTTTCATCAGTTCTGACTTAGCATCTTTACATCAGTTCTGACGTAGCATCTTTACATCAGTTATGAATTAGCATCTTTACATCAGTTCTGTCTTAGCATCTTTAAATCAGTTCTGACTTACCATCTTTACATCAGTTCTGACTTACCGTCTTAACATCTGTTCTGACTTAGCATCTTTATCATGAGTTCTGACTTAACATCTTTACATCAGTTCTGACTTAGCATCTTTATCATCAGTTCTGAGTTAGCATCTTTACATCAGTTCTCACTTAACATCTTTACATCAATTCTGACTTAGCATCTTTACATAAGTTCTGTCTTAGCATCTTTAAATCAGTTCTGACTTAACATCTTTTCATCAGTTCTAAGATAGCATCTTTACATCAGTTCTGACTTAGCATCTTTACATCAATTCTCTTTTAGCATCTTTACATCAATTCTCTTTTAGCATCTTTACATCAGTTTTGACTTAACATCTTTACATCAGTTCTGACTTAGCATCTTTACATCTCTTCTGACTTAGCATCTTTATCATGAGTTCTGACGTACCATCTTTACATCAGTTCTGACTTACCATCTTATACATCAGTTCTAACTTAACATCTTTATCATCAGTGGTGACTTACCATCTTTACATCAGTTCTGACTTAGCATCTTTACATCAGTTCTGTCTTAGCATCTTTTCATCAGTTCTGACTTAACATCTTTACATCAGTTCTGACTTAGCATCTTTACATCAGTTCTGACTTAGCATCTTTACATCAGTTCTGACTTAACATCTTTATCATCACTTCTGAGTTAGAATCTTTACATCAGTTCTGACTTACTATCTTTACATCAGTTCTGACTTACCATCTTTACATCAGTTCTGACTTAACATCTTCATCATCAGTTATGACTTACCATCTTTACATCAGTTCTGACTTAGCATCTTTACATCAATTCTGACTTAACATCTTTACAACAGTTCTAACATCTTTATCATCAGTTCTGACTTAGCATCTTTACATCAGATCTGTCTTAGCATCTTTACATTAGTTCTGACTTAGCATCTTTACGGCACTTCTGACTTACCATATTTACATCTATTCTGACTTAGCATCTTTACATCAGTTCTGTCTTAGCATCTTTACATCAGTTCTGACTTAACTTCTTTACATCAGTTCTGACTTAACATCTTTACATGAGTTCTGACTTAGCATCTTTACATCAGTTCTGACTTAGCATCTTTATCATCAGTTCTAAGTTAGCATCTTTACATCAGTTCTGACTTAGCATCTTTACGTCAGTTCTGACTTCACATCTTTACATCATTTCCGACTTACCATCTTTACATCAGTTCTGACTTAACATCTTTACATAAGTTCTGACTTAGCATCTTTACATCAGTTCTAACTTAACATCTTTATCATCAGTTCTGAGTTAGCATCTTCACATCAGTTCTGACTTAACATCTTTACATCAGTTTTGACTTAGCATCTTTATCATTAGTTCTGACTTAACATCTTTACATCAGTTCTGACTTAGCATGTTTACACCAGTTCTCACTTAGCATCTTCATCATGAGTTCTGACTTACCATCGTTACATCAGTTCTAACTTAGCATCTTTACATCAATTCTGACTTACCATCTTTATATCAGTTTTGACTTAGCATTTTTAACATCTGTTCTGACCTAGCATCTTTGCATCAGTTGTGACTTAGCATCTTTACATCAGTTCTATCTTAGCATCTTTTCATCAGTTCTGACTTAGCATCTTTACATCAGTTCTGACTTAGCATCTTTACATCAGTTATGAATTAGCATCTTTACATCAGTTCTGTCTTAGCATCTTTAAATCAGTTCTGACTTACCATCTTTACATCAGTTCTGACTTACCGTCTTAACATCAGTTCTGAGTTAGCATCATTACATCAGTTTTTAATTAGCATCTTTATCATCAGATCTGACTTAGCATCTTTACATCTGTTCTGACTTAGCATCTTTATCATGAGTTCTGACTTAACATCTTTACATCAGTTCTGACTTACCATCTTTACATCAGTTCTGACTTAACATCTTTACATGAGTTCTGACTTTGCATCTTTACATCAGTTCTGATTTAGCATCTTTATCATCAGTTCTAAGTTAGCATCTTTACGTCAGTTCTGACTTCACATCTTTACATCATTTCCGACTTACCATCTTTACATCAGTTCTGACTTAGCATCTTTACATCACTTCTGAGTTAGCATTTTTATCATCAGTTCTGAGTTAGCATCTTTACATGAGTTCTGACTTAACATCTTTATATCAGTTCTGACTTAGCATCTTTATCATCAGTTCTGAGTTAGCATCTTTACATCAGTTCTCACTTAACATCTTTACATCAATTCTGACTTAGCATCTTTACATCAGTTCTAACTTAACATCTTTATCATCAGTGGTGACTTACCATCTTTACATCAGTTCTGTCTTAGCATCTTTACATCAGTTCAGACTTAACATCTTCACATCAGTTCTGACTTAACATCTTTACAGGAGTTCTGACTTAGCATCTTTACATCAGTTCTGACTTAGCATCTTTATCATCAGTTCTAAGTTAGCATCTTTACATCACTTCTGACTTAGCATCTTTACATCAATTCTGTCTTAGCATCTTTACATCAGTTCTGACTTAACATCATTACATCACTTCTGACTTACCATCTTTACATCAGTTCTGACTTAACATCTTTACATAAGTTCTGACTTAGCATCTTTACATCAGTTCTAACTTAACATCTTTATCATCAGTTCTGAGTTAGCATCTTCACATCAGTTCTGACTTAACATCTTTACATCAGTTTTGACTTAGCATCTTTATCATTAGTTCTGACTTAACATCTTTACATCAGTTCTGACTTAGCATCTTTACACCAGTTCTCACTTAGCATCTTCATCATGAGTTCTGACTTACCATCGTTACATCAGTTCTAACTTAGCATCTTTACATCAATTCTGACTTACCATCTTTATATCAGATTTGACTTAGCATTTTTAACATCTGTTCTGACCTAGCATCTTTGCATCAGTTGTGACTTAGCATCTTTACATCAGTTCTATCTTAGCATCTTTTCATCAGTTCTGACTTAGCATCTTTACATCAGTTCTGACTTAGCATCTTTACATCAGTTATGAATTAGCATCTTTACATCAGTTCTGTCTTAGCATCTTTAAATCAGTTCTGACTTACCATGTTTACATCAGTTCTGACTTACCGTCTTAACATCAGTTCTGAGTTAGCATCATTACATCAGTTTTTAATTAGCATCTTTATCATCAGATCTGACTTAGCATCTTTACATCTGTTCTGACTTAGCATCTTTATCATGAGTTCTGACTTAACATCTTTACATCAGTTCTGACTTAGCATCTTTATCATCAGTTCTGAGTTAGCATCTTTACATCAGTTCTCACTTAACATCTTTACATCAATTCTGACTTAGCATCTTTACATAAGTTCTGTCTTAGCATCTTTAAATCAGTTCTGACTTAACATCTTTTCATCAGTTCTAAGATAGCATCTTTACATCAGTTCTGACTTAGCATCTTTACATCAATTCTCTTTTAGCATCTTTACATCAGTTTTGACTTAACATCTTTACATCAGTTCTGACTTAGCATCTTTACATCTCTTCTGACTTAGCATCTTTATCATGAGTTCTGACTTACCATCTTTACATCAGTTCTGACTTAGCATCTTTACATCAGTTCTGTCTTAGCATCTTTTCATCAGTTCTGACTTAACATCTTTACATCAGTTCTAACTTAGCATCTTTACATCAGTTCTGACTTAGCATCTTTACATCAGTTCTGACTTAACATCTTTATCATCACTTCTGAGTTAGAATCTTTACATCAGTTCTGACTTACTATCTTTACATCAGTTCTGACTTACCATCTTTACATCAGTTCTGACTTAACATCTTCATCATCAGTTATGACTTACCATCTTTACATCAGTTCTGACTTAGCATCTTTACATCAATTCTGACTTAACATCTTTACAACAGTTCTAACATCTTTATCATCAGTTCTGACTTAGCATCTTTACATCAGATCTGTCTTAGCATCTTTACATTAGTTCTGACTTAGCATCTTTACGGCACTTCTGACTTACCATCTTTACATCTATTCTGACTTACCATCTTTACATCAGTTCTGTCTTAGCATCTTTACATCAGTTCTGACTTAACATCTTTACATCAGTTCTGACTTAACATCTTTACATGAGTTCTGACTTAGCATCTTTACATCAGTTCTGACTTAGCATCTTTATCATCAGTTCTAAGTTAGCATCTTTGCATCAGTTCTGACTTAGCATCTTTACGTCAGTTCTGACTTCACATCTTTACATCATTTCCGACTTAACATCTTTAAATCAGTTCTGACTTAGCATCTTTACATCAGTTCTGACTTAGCATCTTTACATCACTTCTGACTTAACATCTTTAAATCAGTTCTGACTTAGCATCTTTACATCAGTTCTAACTTAGCATCTTTACATCAGTTCTGACTTAACATCTTTATCATCTGTGCTGACTTACCATCTTTATATCAGTTTTGACTTAGCATCTTTACATCAGTTCGGACTTAACATCTTTACATCAGTTCTGACTTAACATCTTTACATGAGTTCTGACTTAACATCTTTACATGAGTTCTGACTTCACACATTTACATCAGTTCTGACTTAGCATCTTTACGTCAATTCTGTCTTAGCATCTTTACATAACTTCTGAGTTAGCATCTTTATCATCAGTTCTCAGTTAGCATCTTTACATGAGTTCTGACTTCACACATTTACATCAGTTCTGACTTAGCATCTTTACGTCAATTCTGTCTTAGCATCTTTACGTCAGTTCTGACTTAACATCTTTACGTCAGTTCTGACTTACAATCTTTACATCAGTTCTGACTTAGAATCTTTATATCAGTTCTGACTTAGCATGTTTACATCAGTTCTGAGTTAGCATCTTTACATGAGTTCTGACTTAACATCTTTACATCAGTTCTGACTTAGCATCTTTATCATCAGTTCTGAGTTAGCATCTTTACATCAGTTGTCACTTAACATCTTTACATCAATTCTGACTTAGCATCTTTACATAAGTTCTGTCTTAGCATCTTTAAATCAGTTCTGACTTAACATCTTTACATCAGTTCTGACTTAACATCTTTACATGAGTTCTGCCTTAGCATCTTTACATCAGTTCTGACTTAGCATCTTTATCATCAGTTCTAAGTCAGCATCTTTACATCAGTTCAGACTTAGCATCTTTACATCAATTCTCTTTTAGCATCTTTACATCAGTTTTGACTTAACATCTTTACATCAGTTCTGACTTAGCATCTTTACATCTGTTCTGACTTAGTATCTTTATCATGAGTTCTGACTTACCATCTTTACATCAGTTCTGACTTACCATCTTTACATCAGTTCTAACTTAGCATCTTTACATCAGTTCTAACTTAGCATCTTTACATCAGTTCTAACTTAACATCTTTATCATCAGTGGTGACTTACCATCTTTACATCAGTTCTGTCTTAGCATCTTTACATCAGTTCAGACTTAACATCTTCACATCAGTTCTGACTTAACATCTTTACAGGAGTTCTGACTTAGCATCTTTACATCAGTTCTGACTTAGCATCTTTATCATCAGTTCTAAGTTAGCATCTTTACATCACTTCTGACTTAGCATCTTTACATCAATCCTGTCTTAGCATCTTTACATCAGTTCTGACTTAACATCTTTACATCACTTCTGACTTACCATCTTTACATCAGTTCTGACTTAACATCTTTACATAAGTTCTGACTTAGCATCTTTACATCAGTTCTAACTTAACATCTTTATCATCAGTTCTGAGTTAGCATCTTCACATCAGTTCTGACTTAACATCTTTACATCAGTTTTGACTTAGCATCTTTATCATTAGTTCTGACTTACCATCGTTACATCAGTTCTAACTTAGCATCTTTACATCAATTCTGACTTACCATCTTTATATCAGTTTTGACTTAGCATTTTTAACATCTGTTCTGACCTAGCATCTTTGCATCAGTTGTGACTTAGCATCTTTACATCAGTTCTATCTTAGCATCTTTTCATCAGTTCTGACTTAGCATCTTTACATCAGTTCTGACGTAGCATCTTTACATCAGTTATGAATTAGGATCTTTACATCAGTTCTGTCTTAGCATCTTTAAATCAGTTCTGACTTACCATCTTTACATCAGTTCTGACTTACCGTCTTAACATCTGTTCTGACTTAGCATCTTTATCATGAGTTCTGACTTAACATCTTTACATCAGTTCTGACTTAGCATCTTTATCATCAGTTCTGAGTTAGCATCTTTACATCAGTTCTCACTTAACATCTTTACATCAATTCTGACTTAGCATCTTTACATAAGTTCTGTCTTAGCATCTTTAAATCAGTTCTGACTTAACATCTTTTCATCAGTTCTAAGATAGCATCTTTACATCAGTTCTGACTTAGCATCTTTACATCAATTCTCTTTTAGCATCTTTACATCAATTCTCTTTTAGCATCTTTACATCAGTTTTGACTTAACATCTTTACATCAGTTCTGACTTAGCATCTTTACATCTCTTCTGACTTAGCATCTTTATCATGAGTTCTGACTTACCATCTTTACATCAGTTCTGACTTACCATCTTATACATCAGTTCTAACTTAACATCTTTATCATCAGTGGTGACTTACCATCTTTACATCAGTTCTGACTTAGCATCTTTACATCAGTTCTGTCTTAGCATCTTTTCATCAGTTCTGACTTAACATCTTTACATCAGTTCTGACTTAGCATCTTTACATCAGTTCTGACTTAGCATCTTTACATCAGTTCTGACTTAACATCTTTATCATCACTTCTGAGTTAGAATCTTTACATCAGTTCTGACTTACTATCTTTACATCAGTTCTGACTTACCATCTTTACATCAGTTCTGACTTAACATCTTCATCATCAGTTATGACTTACCATCTTTACATCAGTTCTGACTTAGCATCTTTACATCAATTCTGACTTAACATCTTTACAACAGTTCTAACATCTTTATCATCAGTTCTGACTTAGCATCTTTACATCAGATCTGTCTTAGCATCTTTACATTAGTTCTGACTTAGCATCTTTACGGCACTTCTGACTTACCATATTTACATCTATTCTGACTTAGCATCTTTACATCAGTTCTGTCTTAGCATCTTTACATCAGTTCTGACTTAACTTCTTTACATCAGTTCTGACTTAACATCTTTACATGAGTTCTGACTTAGCATCTTTACATCAGTTCTGACTTAGCATCTTTATCATCAGTTCTAAGTTAGCATCTTTACATCAGTTCTGACTTAGCATCTTTACGTCAGTTCTGACTTCACATCTTTACATCATTTCCGACTTACCATCTTTACATCAGTTCTGACTTAACATCTTTACATAAGTTCTGACTTAGCATCTTTACATCAGTTCTAACTTAACATCTTTATCATCAGTTCTGAGTTAGCATCTTCACATCAGTTCTGACTTAACATCTTTACATCAGTTTTGACTTAGCATCTTTATCATTAGTTCTGACTTAACATCTTTACATCAGTTCTGACTTAGCATGTTTACACCAGTTCTCACTTAGCATCTTCATCATGAGTTCTGACTTACCATCGTTACATCAGTTCTAACTTAGCATCTTTACATCAATTCTGACTTACCATCTTTATATCAGTTTTGACTTAGCATTTTTAACATCTGTTCTGACCTAGCATCTTTGCATCAGTTGTGACTTAGCATCTTTACATCAGTTCTATCTTAGCATCTTTTCATCAGTTCTGACTTAGCATCTTTACATCAGTTCTGACTTAGCATCTTTACATCAGTTATGAATTAGCATCTTTACATCAGTTCTGTCTTAGCATCTTTAAATCAGTTCTGACTTACCATCTTTACATCAGTTCTGACTTACCGTCTTAACATCAGTTCTGAGTTAGCATCATTACATCAGTTTTTAATTAGCATCTTTATCATCAGATCTGACTTAGCATCTTTACATCTGTTCTGACTTAGCATCTTTATCATGAGTTCTGACTTAACATCTTTACATCAGTTCTGACTTACCATCTTTACATCAGTTCTGACTTAACATCTTTACATGAGTTCTGACTTTGCATCTTTACATCAGTTCTGATTTAGCATCTTTATCATCAGTTCTAAGTTAGCATCTTTACGTCAGTTCTGACTTCACATCTTTACATCATTTCCGACTTACCATCTTTACATCAGTTCTGACTTAGCATCTTTACATCACTTCTGAGTTAGCATTTTTATCATCAGTTCTGAGTTAGCATCTTTACATGAGTTCTGACTTAACATCTTTATATCAGTTCTGACTTAGCATCTTTATCATCAGTTCTGAGTTAGCATCTTTACATCAGTTCTCACTTAACATCTTTACATCAATTCTGACTTAGCATCTTTACATCAGTTCTAACTTAACATCTTTATCATCAGTGGTGACTTACCATCTTTACATCAGTTCTGTCTTAGCATCTTTACATCAGTTCAGACTTAACATCTTCACATCAGTTCTGACTTAACATCTTTACAGGAGTTCTGACTTAGCATCTTTACATCAGTTCTGACTTAGCATCTTTATCATCAGTTCTAAGTTAGCATCTTTACATCACTTCTGACTTAGCATCTTTACATCAATTCTGTCTTAGCATCTTTACATCAGTTCTGACTTAACATCATTACATCACTTCTGACTTACCATCTTTACATCAGTTCTGACTTAACATCTTTACATAAGTTCTGACTTAGCATCTTTACATCAGTTCTAACTTAACATCTTTATCATCAGTTCTGAGTTAGCATCTTCACATCAGTTCTGACTTAACATCTTTACATCAGTTTTGACTTAGCATCTTTATCATTAGTTCTGACTTAACATCTTTACATCAGTTCTGACTTAGCATCTTTACACCAGTTCTCACTTAGCATCTTCATCATGAGTTCTGACTTACCATCGTTACATCAGTTCTAACTTAGCATCTTTACATCAATTCTGACTTACCATCTTTATATCAGATTTGACTTAGCATTTTTAACATCTGTTCTGACCTAGCATCTTTGCATCAGTTGTGACTTAGCATCTTTACATCAGTTCTATCTTAGCATCTTTTCATCAGTTCTGACTTAGCATCTTTACATCAGTTCTGACTTAGCATCTTTACATCAGTTATGAATTAGCATCTTTACATCAGTTCTGTCTTAGCATCTTTAAATCAGTTCTGACTTACCATGTTTACATCAGTTCTGACTTACCGTCTTAACATCAGTTCTGAGTTAGCATCATTACATCAGTTTTTAATTAGCATCTTTATCATCAGATCTGACTTAGCATCTTTACATCTGTTCTGACTTAGCATCTTTATCATGAGTTCTGACTTAACATCTTTACATCAGTTCTGACTTAGCATCTTTATCATCAGTTCTGAGTTAGCATCTTTACATCAGTTCTCACTTAACATCTTTACATCAATTCTGACTTAGCATCTTTACATAAGTTCTGTCTTAGCATCTTTAAATCAGTTCTGACTTAACATCTTTTCATCAGTTCTAAGATAGCATCTTTACATCAGTTCTGACTTAGCATCTTTACATCAATTCTCTTTAGCATCTTTACATCAGTTTTGACTTAACATCTTTACATCAGTTCTGACTTAGCATCTTTACATCTCTTCTGACTTAGCATCTTTATCATGAGTTCTGACTTACCATCTTTACATCAGTTCTGACTTAGCATCTTTACATCAGTTCTGTCTTAGCATCTTTTCATCAGTTCTGACTTAACATCTTTACATCAGTTCTAACTTAGCATCTTTACATCAGTTCTGACTTAGCATCTTTACATCAGTTCTGACTTAACATCTTTATCATCACTTCTGAGTTAGAATCTTTACATCAGTTCTGACTTACTATCTTTACATCAGTTCTGACTTACCATCTTTACATCAGTTCTGACTTAACATCTTCATCATCAGTTATGACTTACCATCTTTACATCAGTTCTGACTTAGCATCTTTACATCAATTCTGACTTAACATCTTTACAACAGTTCTAACATCTTTATCATCAGTTCTGACTTAGCATCTTTACATCAGATCTGTCTTAGCATCTTTACATTAGTTCTGACTTAGCATCTTTACGGCACTTCTGACTTACCATCTTTACATCTATTCTGACTTACCATCTTTACATCAGTTCTGTCTTAGCATCTTTACATCAGTTCTGACTTAACATCTTTACATCAGTTCTGACTTAACATCTTTACATGAGTTCTGACTTAGCATCTTTACATCAGTTCTGACTTAGCATCTTTATCATCAGTTCTAAGTTAGCATCTTTACATCAGTTCTGACTTAGCATCTTTACGTCAGTTCTGACTTAACATCTTTACATCATTTCTGGCTTACCATCTTTACATCAGTTCTGACTTAACATCTTTTGCATCAGTTCTGACTTAGCATCTTTACATCAGTTCTGACTTAACATCTTTATCATCAGTTCGGAGTTAGCATCTTTACATCACTTGCGACGTACCATCTTTACATCAGTTCTGACTTAGCATCTTTACATCAGTTCTAAGTTAGCATCTTTACATCAGTTCTGACTTAGCATCTTTACATCAGTTCTGACTTACCATCTTTATATCAGTTTTGACTTACCATCTTTACATCAGTTCTGACTTAGCATCTTTATCATCAGTTCTGACTTAGCATCTTTATCATCAGTTTTGACTTAACATCTTTCCATCAGTTCTGACTTAGCATCTTTACATCAGTTCTGACTTAGCATCTTTACATCAGTTCTGACTTAACATCTTTATCATCAGTTCTGACTTAGCATCTTTACATCAGTTCTGACTTACCATCTTTACATCAGTTCTGACTTACCGTCTTTACATCAGTTCTGAGTTAGCATCTTTACATCAGTTTTTACTTAGCATCTTTATCATCAATTCTGACTTAGCATCTTTACATCAGTTCTGACTTAGCATCTTTATCATCAGTCTGAGTTAGCATCTTTACATCAGTTCTGACTTAGCATCTTTACATCAGTTCTGTCTTAGCATCTTTACATCAGTTCTGACTTAGCATCTTTACATCAGTTCTGACTTACCATCTTTATATCAGTTCTGACTTAGCATGTTTACATCAGTTCTGACTTAGCATCCTTATCATCAGTTCTGACTTACCATCTTTACATCAGTTCTGACTTAGCATCTTTACATCAATTCTGAGTTAGCATTTTTATCATCAGTTCTGAGTTAGCATCTTTACATCAGTTCTGACTTAACATCTTTACATCAGTTCTGACTTAGCATCTTTACATCAGTTCTGACTTAGCATCTTTACATCAGTTCTGACTTAACATCTTTACATCAATTCTGACTTAGCATCTTTACATCAGTTCTGACTTAGCATCTTTACATCAGTTCTGACTTAACATCTTTACATCAGTTCTGACTTAGCATCTTTACATCAGTTCTGACTTAGCATCTTTACATCAGTTCTGACTTAGCATCTTTACATCAGTTCTGACTTAACATCTTTACATCAGTTCTGACTTAGCATCTTTACATCAGTTCTGACTTAGCATCTTTACATCAGTTCTGACTTAGCATCTTTACATTAGTTCTGACTTAGCATCTTTACATCAGTTCTGACTTAACATCTTTATCATCAGTTCTGAGTTAGCATATTTACATCAGTTATGAATTAGCATCTTTACATCAGTTCTGTCTTAGCATCTTTACATCAGTTCTGACTTAACATCTTTACATCAGCTCTGACTTACCGTCTTTACATCAGTTTGTAATTAGCATCTTTATCATCAGTTCTGACTTACAATCTTTACATCAGTTCTGAAATAATATATTTATCATCAGTTCTGACTTACCATCTTTACATGAGTTCTGACTTAGCATCTTTATCATCAGTTCTGACTTACCATCTTTGCATCAGTTCTGACTTAGCATGTTTTCATCAGTTCTGACTTAACATCTTTACATGAGTTCTGAGTTAGCATCTTTGCATCAGTTCTGAGTTAGCATCTTTACATCAGTTCTGACTTAGCATCTTTACATCAGTTCTGACTTAACATCTTTATCATCAGTTCTGACTTAGCATCTTTACATCAGTTCTGACTTACATCCTTACATCAGTTCTGACTTACCATCTTTACATCAGTTCTGACTTAGCATTTTTACATCACTTCTGACTTAACATCTTTACATCACTTCTGACTTAACATCTTTACATCAGTTCTGTCTTAGCATCTTTTCATCAGTTCTGACTTAACATCTTTACATCAGTTCTGATTTAGCAGCTTTATCATCAGTTCTGACTTAGCATCTTTACATCAGTTCTGACTTAGCATCTTTACATCAGTTCTGACTTAGCATCTTTACATCAGTTCTGACTTACCATCTTTACATCAGTTCTGACTTAACATCTTTACATCAGTTCTGACTTACCGTCTTTACATCAGTTCTGAGTTACCATCTTTACATCAGTTCTGACTTAACATCTTTACATCAGTTCTGACTTAGCATCTTTACATCAGTTCTGACTTAGCAGCTTTATCATCAGTTCTGAGTTAGCATCTTTACATCAATTCTGACTTAGCATCTTTACGTCAGTTCTGACTTAACATCTTTACATCATTTCTGACTTACCATCTTTACATCAGTTCTGACTTAGCATCTTTACATCAGTTCTGACTTAGCATCTTTACATCACTTCTGACTTAACATCTTTACATCAGTTCTGACTTAGCATCTTTACATCAGTTCTGACTTAGCATCTTTACGTCAGTTCTGACTTAACATCTTTACGTCAGTTCTGACTTACCATCTTTACATCAGTTCTGACTTAGCATCTTTACATCAGTTCTGACTTAACATCTTTACATCAGTGCTGACTTACCATCTTTACATCAGTTCTGACTTACATCTTTACATCATTTCTGAGTTAGCATCTTTACATCAGTTCTGACTTCACATCTTTACATCATTTCCGACTTACCATCCTTACATCAGTTCTGACTTACCATCTTTACATCAGTTCTGACTTAGCATTTTTACATCACTTCTGACTTAACATCTTTACATCACTTCTGACTTAACATCTTTACATCAGTTCTGTCTTAGCATCTTTACATCAGTTCTGACTTAGCATCTTTACATCAGTTCTGTCTTAGCATCTTTACATCAGTTCTGACTTACCATCTTTACATCAGTTTTTACTTAGCATCTTTATCATCAATTCTGACTTAGCATCTTTACATCATTTCTGACTTACCATCTTTACATCAGTTTTTACTTAGCATCTTTACATCAGTTCTGACTTCGCATCTTTACATCAGTTCTGACTTAGCATCTTTACATCAGTTCTGACTTAGCATCTTTACATCAGTTCTGACTTAGCATCTTTACATCAATTCTGACTTAGCATCTTTTCATCACTTCTGACTTAGCATCTTTATCATCAGTTCTGACTTAGCATCATTACATCAGTTCTGTCTTAGCATCTTTACGTCAGGTCTGTCTTAGCATCTTTATCATCAGTTCTGTCTTAGCATCTTTACATCAGTTCTGACTTAGCATCTTTACATCAGTTCTGACTTAGCATCTTTACATCAGTTCTGACTTAGCATCTTTACATCAGTTCTGACTTAGCATCTTTACATCAGTTCTGACTTAGCATCTTTACATCAGTTCTGACTTAGCATCTTTACATCAGTTCTGACTTAGCATCTTTACATCAGTTCTGACTTAGCATCTTTACATCAGTTCTGACTTAGCATCTTTACATCAGTTCTGACTTAGCATCTTTACATCAGTTCTGACTTAGCATCTTTACATCAGTTCTGACTTAGCATCTTTACATCAGTTCTGACTTAGCATCTTTACATCAGTTCTGACTTAGCATCTTTACATCAGTTCTGACTTAGCATCTTTACATCAGTTCTGACTTAGCATCTTTACATCAGTTCTGACTTAGCATCTTTACATCAGTTCTGACTTAGCATCTTTACATCAGTTCTGACTTAGCATCTTTACATCAGTTCTGACTTAGCATCTTTACATCAGTTCTGACTTAGCATCTTTACATGAGTTCTGACTTAGCATCTTTACATCAGTTCGGACTTAGCATCTTTACCATCAGTTCTGACTTAGCATCTTTACATCAGTTCTGACTTAGCATCTTTACATCAGTTCTGACTTAGCATCATTACATCAGTTCTGTCTTAGCATCTTTACATCAGTTCTGACTTAACATCTTTACATCAGTTCTGACTTAGCATCTTTACATCAGTTCTGACTTAGCATCTTTACATCAGTTCTGACTTAGCATCTTTACATCAGTTCTGACTTAGCATCTTTACATCAGTTCTGTCTTAGCATCTTTACATCAGTTCTGACTTAACATCTTTACATCAGATCTGACTTAGCATCTTTACATCAGTTCTGACTTACAATCTTTACATCAGTTCTGACTTAGCATCTTTACATCAGTTCTGACTTAACATCTTTACATGAGTTCTGACTTAACATCTTTACATCAGTTCTGACTTAGCATCTTTATCATCAGTGCTGACTTACCATCTTTACATCAGTTCTGACTTACCATCTTTACATCAGTTCTGACTTAGCATGTTTACATCAGTTCTGACTTACCATCTTTACATCAGTTCTGACTTAGCATCTTTACATCACTTCTGACTTAGCATCTTTACATCAGTTCTGACTTAACATCTTTACATTAGTTCTGACTTACCATCTTTACATCAGTTCTGACTTAACATCTTTACATCAGTTCTGACTTAGCATCTTTACATCAATTCTGACTTAGCATCTTTACATCAGTTCTGACTTAACATCTTTATCATGAGTTCTGACTTAGCATCTTTACATCAGTTCTGACTTAGCATCTTTACATGAGTTCTGTCTTAGCATCTTTACGTCAGTTCTCACTTAGCATCTTTACATCAGTTCTGACTTACCGTCTTTACATCAGTTCTGAGTTAGCATCTTTACATCAGTTTTTACTTAGCATCTTTATCATCAGTTCTGACTTAGCATCTTTGCATCAGTTCTGACTTAACATCTTTACATCAGTTCTGACTTAGCATCTTTACGTGAATTCTGACTTAAGATCTTTACATCAGTTCTGACTTAGCTTCTTTACGTCAGTTCTGACTTAGCATCTTTACATCAGTTCTGACTTACCATCTTTATCATGGGTTCTGACTTAACATCTTTACATCAATTCTGACTTAGCATCTTTACATCAGTTCTGACTTAACTTCTTTATCATCAGTTCTGAGTTAGCATCTTTACGTCAGTTCTGACTTAGCATCTTTACGTCAGTTCTGTCTTAGCATCTTTACATCAGTTCTGACTTAACATCTTTACATCAGTTCTGACTTAGCATCTTTTCATCAGTTCTGACTTACCATCTTCATCAGTCAGTATATGCACTGGTGAACTGCGAAGGCCCTCCCCCACTGCAGTACTGGCAGACACTTCTAGAGTGTATTCTGTGTATTTCTTTAAATCTAAAGAAAGCAGAGGGATTCAATAAACCAGCAGTTTAGTGGGCCTAATGAAGTTTCTCAGTGTAGTTCTCAAGTGCTGAACTGTGCCATCACATCACTTAACAGTGATCTGCTTCTGCCAAGCCTGAAATAAGCATTAGGAAAACATGAATTATATCCTCCACATATTCCTCCTCATTAGGCAGGAGACCACAGGCTATTTCTCAGGGCAGGTAGCATATCATTTTAAGGACAAGAAGATTCCTGTCTAACCAATTAACTAATTGATCTACCTCAGTTCCTTCTCAGAACAATTTACAGTCCCCACTAGCTCCAGGTGTTTATATACTGGCCTGCAATACGCAGCATCAGGAGAGTAGTGTTTAAGGCTCTTCGCTCTGTCCCGTGAGTCCTCTGCAGATAGATTGTGTATGTCTGTATGATTCCATTCGGAATGCAGGGTGGAAAAAAGGATAATTCAATTTCCACGGAGGAGATGTTCCTATAGGTTATGTTTTCTGGTGCCGAATCAGGAACTAGAAGACAAAATTCAGACTCATAGAGGGTTTTAGCTGGTCTCAGGGATTTGTTAAGCATTCTCTTCAACTGGCTGTTACAGTGTGAGAGCTGAAACCCCCCTCCCCTGAAACCCCCCCCCCCCCCACAAAGACAATGACCAAGCTAGCTCAGTCTGGAAGCAAATGAAGCCGTATTTTACAGGTAAAGTTACAATCTAGGATGAAATGCAATGAATCTGTACAAACAGACACTATTCACAACAGTTACAAGTAGGTACAATCAACAGAAAACACAACCAAGCTCCCTGGCTTCCCCTTAAAGGGCCTTCCCCAAAGGGCCTTCCCCCAGCCAGAAGGACTCCCCCCAGGCTCCCCAGGCAGAAGGCAGAGAGTCAAGAAGCAGAGAGGCTGTTAGACTTAGCTTGTCAAGGTCAGTGTCTTATCCTCAGCC
>NW_026539377.1:0-19024 GCF_027791375.1 Indicator indicator | reverse complement strand
AGAACTCCTTCATTAGTCAGGACCCCTCCCCAGTTAAATCAGGACCCCCCCCAATTAAATCAGGACCCCCCTCAATTAAATCAGGACCCCTTTCCAATTAAATCAGGACCCCCCCCTCAATTAAATCAGGACCCCTCCCTCAATTAAATCAGGACCCCTCCCCAATTAAATCAGGACCCCCCCACAATTAAATCAGGACCCCCCCAATTAAATCAGGACCCCCCCCAATTAAATCGGGACCCCAATACCCCCTCAATTAAATCAGGACCCCCCCTCCAATTAAATCAGGACCCCCCCTCAATTAAATCGGGACCCCTCCCCTCAATTAAATCAGGACCCCCTTCAGCTCCCTCTAATCACCCAGAAGATGACCCCCCAAGGACCCCCCCCCCAATGTTAACCCAAGGGACCCCCCCAGCCCCTACCCCCCTAAGCACCCAAAGAATTAAGACCCCCCCCCCAGGGGACCTTCCGCCCCCAAATTTACCCCAGGGACCCCCTCCCCCCCCCCCGACAAGCGCCCCTCATCCCTGCATTACCTCCATGACCCCCCCCACCCCCCCCTCACCTCCCCTCTAATACAGCCCAAAGTACCCGACCCCTTCAGAGCGAAGGGTACCACCCCCCCCCCAATTAACCCCGGAGGACCCCCGCCCCCCCTCAGCTCCCCCTAATTCACCCCAACAAGGAACAACATACCCCCTTTCCAGGACCCCCCCCAAATAAGCCCCATTGACCCCCCCCCCCCCCAATTTATAAAATCAGCAGGCGCCCCTGGGCCTGGGACCCCCCCCCATCCTAACCCGGGGAGGGGGGGGGGTGGGCGGGGACAGGGGGCCAAGGCAGCGGGACACCCCCCCCCCCCCCCCCCCCCCCCCCCCCCCCCACCCCCCCCCCCCCCCCCCACAGTTAACCAGAAGCCCAGAGGGACCCCCCCGCCGCGGCCCGCCCCCGTCAATCCTCTCCCCCCCAAGCCCCTCCTAATCTCTCTCTGGGGGGGGGCCCTTGGTGGGGGTGTTTTCTCGGGGTGTGGTTCTTCTTTTGTCTTTGCCCCCCACCCCCCCTCTCATTTCTGGTGCCCCCTCCTACCCTGACCCCCCCACGCCCCCCAGGTCCCTGCCCGGGGGGCGAGGCGAGGGTTGCCGGGGAGGGCCGTTTGGGCAGTGTCTTGCCTTGGACTTGGAGCTGTAGGTTTAACCCCCACCAGAACCCCCTTCACCTGGGGGTAGGGCCGGGCAGGGGGAGGTGGCCCGGCGGCAAGGTCAGGGGGGCCCTGGGGGCAGTGGGGGGCGGCAACGGCGGGGGGGGGGGGGGCGGGCTGCAGGTAGGGGAGGGGGCAAGGAGGAGGGGGTGCGGGGGGGCCCAGGACGGGGGCCACAGGCCAGGGCAGCTAGCCTGGGGGCGGCAAACCGCCCAGCAGGGAGGCACAGAGGCCAGGGCCCCTCCACAGGCGGGGGGTGGGGCAACCCCGCCCGCCGGCCACGGGCGGGGGGGCCAGGTAGGTGGGCCTGGGGGGGGGCAAAGCACCGAGCGCCGGGCTGGGGGGGCGGCAGGGGCCCAGCACGGCGGCTCTGGCAGGGGAGCCCACCAGGAGGAGGACCAGGGCAGCCAAGACCGGCCGGCCCAGCGAGGGCAGGGGGGGGACATTTTTGAATGAGGAGGCAAGCGGGGAGTGTGGGGGGCGGAGGTGGGGGGGCGGGTTGGGGGGGGGGGGGTTATTGGTAAGTATAAGACCACCGCGCCTTGGGCACCACCGTGCACACGGGTCCTTGCTACGTGTTGTGTGGGGGGTGGTACTGTTTGGGGTTTTGGTCCTGTTTCATGCGTAGGACCGCGGTCTCGTCTTTGGGACTACTGGCCTATGGACCTGTTTGTGGCTTGTTGGGGTACCCTTTTGTTACCTGCTGCTCTTTCGATACCGGTTCTGGTGCATTGGGGGGTCTGGGGGGCGGGTGGGTGCAGGTGTTGGGGGTTGTGGGGCGGACCGGAGGTCTGGTGGGGAGGTCGTTGCGGTGGATTGGCGCTCTTTGGCGGACTGTTGTGGGGGTGCTCAGGGGGGGGCACAGTGGGAAGTTGGGGCGCTGCGGGAGGGGGTTTTGTCGTGGGTGGGTTGGACAGGGATGGGTCCGCGGGTGTGTGTGGTGCTGGGTAGCTGTGGTGTGTGTTGGGTTGTGTTGCTATGCTTTTTGTTTGTTTGTTGTTTGTCGTTAGTTCTGTGTGTTGTTTTAGCTTGTTCTGTGGGGTGTGTTTTGTTTGGTTTATTTGCCTTGGTTCTTACTCCTTTCTCTGTGTTTTTTTCGCTTGTTTTGGGGTTTTCCTTCTGTGGACGTTGTCACGCCTTTTTGTGTTCCTTGGGTTCCTTCCCTGTGTGGTCTTTCTTTTAACCCCTGTTCGTGTCGGTCTTGTTGTCGTGCCTGTGCTTGTGTCGTTCTTGTTTTGGCGTGTGTTTAGGTTCGGCCGGGTTTTTCTCTTGGCTTTTGTTTCTGTGTTTCTCAACTTCTATGTTGGTCTTTGTTTGATCCCCTCCTGTTACTCTGCCTGGCCCTCCTGTTCTGTGTGTGTTCTTCTGATCTTGTTGTTTTGTGTTAGGGCCCATGGGCTGATCCCGCTGCTGCAGGCTGCTTGGGCGGGCCGGTGCTTCCGCTGTTGGCGTGGATGTTACTGTACTGCCGCGTGTTGGGCTGCCACGTGTGGCTCTGTGTTTGCCACACCCCGTTGGTCTCGACTATTGGCGCGTGCAGGCGTGGCATCCCGGCTTTTGGTGCGTCTGACTGCCTTTTTTGTTTTATTCTGTACTGTCTCTGGTTTCGTTCTCCTCTCGGCGGCGTCTCCCTCGCCTACCCCTCTGGTTTTGTCCGGTACTTTCGCTATCCGGCCGTCCTTCTGGCTGTGTGTTTTGTGAGCTGTCTTATGACAGCCAGTCCTCCGCTCGGTCCCTTGCTCAATTCGTTGCTGAATGTGTCCTGTTGTGTCTTGCTGCCTTAATATACGCTGGGGGTATTTTTTCGACTACTTGGCGTTCTTGATTGTTGGCTTTGTTGCTTGAGTTTTGGCTTGTGGTTGCCTTCCTGTTTTGACCCCTAATCCGGCACTTGGGTGGTTTTTGGTCCGGCCGCTGTGTAGCTTGTGGGTTTATCTGTGCCCCGTATGTTTTATTGATCTTGGCCTTGCCTGGGTAATCATGTTTTTTTGATGTGTGGTTTCTTGTTTGCTTTCTTTTGTTTGTTTTTTGCCTTTTTTCTGTGTTGTGTTTTTGTGTCATTTGCGTGTTTTGGAGGCTTTTGTGCTTCTATATTGATTTTGGTTTTGGTTTTGACTCTGGTCTGTTTGGTACTTCTGTGTGGCTTATGCTTTCCTGGTTTGTTTTTCTTTTTGGATTTTTGTTGTGGAACCCTTACAATCACAGGGGCCCCCCCCCCCTCCCCCACCGGCAACCGCAAAAAGGAAAGCAAACAAGACTCGCCCATGGGGGGCCCGCCTGGCCGTTGGGGCCCCACCCCGGGGTTGGTTGGTCATTGTAAACCCTTAGGTCTGTGCGTGGGGCGGGGCCCCCCCCACCCCCCCCCACCCCCCACCCCCTAGGTGGTATGAGGACAACATGTGGGTAGGGGGGTGGGGTCACTGGGATTGGTGGATTCGGCTGAGGGGGGATGGGTGGGAAGGGGGCGTGGGCTCGGGGTGGGACGGGGTGGTGGGTCGGGGGTGGGGAGGGGGCGGGGTGGGGTGTGGTGGTAGGGCGGGTAGGAGGGACGGGAAGCGGAAAATGGAGTGGACGGGAAAGGGACCCGGGGAAAGGGAAGGGAAAGGGAAAGGGAATGGAAAGGGAAAGCGGAAGGGAAAGGGAAAGGGAAAGGGAACGGGAAAGGGGCAAGGGCAAGGGCAAGGGTACAGGGAACGGGAGACAGGAAGAGAGGAACAGGAACAGCGAACGCATTTAGTCTTTGTGCCACGAGAACGCAAGACCCAACAGGGGCCAAACGGTGCAGACCCCCAACCACGCCCGCAAGACCCCCTTCCGAAACGACGCACAGACAACCCCCCACGTAAAGCAACCACCAACCAGCCAGAGACAAAATGGCAGACCCATTCACGCGCCAGGCCTACCTTCCTCCTCCCCTCTCCCCCCTCCCTCTCATCCTCTCTCCCCCCTCCCCCCCCCTCCCTTCCCCTCCCCTCTTCTCCCTCTCTCTCCCTCCCTCTCCCTTTCCCCTCCCTTCCTCCCCCTCCCCCCTCCCCCCTCCCCCTCCCCTCCCTTCCTCCCTCTCTTCCCCCCTCTCCCCTCCTCTTCCCTCCCCCTCCCTCTCCCTCCCCCCTCTCTCTCCCCCTTCCTCTCCCTCTCCCTCCCTCTCCCTCCCCCCTCCCCTTCCCCCCTCCATCTCCCTCCCCCTCCCTCTTCCCCCTCCTCTCCTCTCTCTCCCCCTCCCCCTCCCTCTCCCTCTCTCTCCCCCTCACTCTCCCTCTCTCTCCCCCTTCCCCTCCTCCTCCCCCTCCCTCTCTCTCTCCCTCTCCCCCTCCCTTTCCCTCTCCCTCCTCCCCCCCAGGACTGGGAGCCTCCTGGGTTCGGGGTCCCTCCCCCGGCCCCTCCCCACTGCCTGGAGGGCGCCGCGGAAGGCTCCGAGGAGGAGGAGCCGGAGGGGGTGGGGGGAGGGGAGCCGCTGAGCCCCAGCGGACAGACAGACAGACAGACGTCCAGACCCTCGCCTTCGTGCTGCAGGAACAGCTGGAGGCCATCAACAAAGAGATCAAGTGAGGATGGAGACCCCCCCCGGACCCCCTCCCCAAATCCAGGACCCTCCCCTCCCCCCCAGGAACCCCCCAAAATCCCAGGGATAAGCCCCCAGGATCCCAAGCTCCCCTCAGATCCTCCCCTAGGCACCCCCCCCTCAAATCCTGACCCTCCCCCCTAAATCCTCCCCCACCTAGGGACCCCACCCCCAAATTCAGACCCCTCCCCAGAGACCCCCCAAAATCCAGGACCCCTGCCCAGAGACCCCCAAAATCCCAGGGATAAGCCCCCAGGATCCCAACCCCTCCCTTGGGGTCTCCCCAAGCCCCCCTCAGATCCTCCCCTACAGACCCCCCCTCAAATCCTGACCCCTCCCCCTAAATCCTCCCCCACCCAGGGACCCCCCCTCCCAAATCGAGACACCCCCCCCAGAGACCCCCCAAAATCCAGGACCCCCTCCCAAGAGAGAAGCCCTTGGGGGGGGGGGGAGGGGGTCAAGTTTGGGAGGCTCTGGGGGGGCTCAGGAGGGTCTGGGGGGGTCCGGGAAGGTTGGGTTTGAAAGAAGGGGGTCTGAAAAATTGGGGGGGGGTGTCTTTTTCAACCTCATTTTTGTGTCCTCCCCCCTCCCCATTTCAGGTTGATCCAGGAGGAGAAGGAGTGCACGGAGCTGCGGGCGGAGGAGTTGGAGAGCCGAGTCGGGGCGGGGGGCGCTGGAAGGTCCCCCCCTGCTCGGGGGGGGTCGTTACCGAGGGGGGGGCGGCGGGGGAGGGGGGCAGGGGGGGTGGGGGCGGGGCGGAGCTTCGTTGCCTCCCTCCCTCACCAGCTCCACCCTGGCCAGCCCCTCCCCCCCCCAGCAGCGGCTGCTCCACCCCGCGCCTGGCCCCGCCCCGCCCCGCGCGAGAGGTCAGTGGGGACCCCCCCCAAAAAAAAAATTAGATGGGGAGACCTCCCCCCCATATCCCCCCCAAAATGAGTCGGGACCCCCCAAAATGAGTCAGGCCCCCCCAAATAGATCGGGACCCCCCCACACATGGGTCGGGACCCCCCCCAAATGGGTCGGGACCCCTCCCTCAATAGGTTGGGATCCCCTAAATAGATCGGGACCCCCCCAAATGGATCAGGACCCCTCCCAAAATGGGTCGGGACCCCCCCAAAATGGATCAGGACCCCTCCCTCAATAGGTTGGGATCCCCTAAATAGATCGGGACCCCTCCAAATGAGTCAGGACCCCCCCAATGGATCAGGATCATCCCTCAAAATGGATCAGGACCCCCCAGATAGGTTGGGACACCCCAAATGGATTGGGACCCCCCTAAACGGGTAGGGACCCCCCCCAAATAGATCAGGACCCCCCCAATGGGTCGGGACCCCCCCAAAATGGGTTGGGGACCCCCAAAATATAGAGGGGGGCGGAGGGAGGGGGGGTCTGCTCTAATCTCTGCTCCTCTCCCCTCCTCACCCCCCCCCCCGAACCACCTCCCCAAGGAGGAGCCTCGGGGGGCAGAGGAGAAGGGGCCAGGCCCTGGGGACCCCCCTGGCCCCCCCCGAGCCCCCCGAGGGGAATGGGGAGGGGGGAGCCCCCCCTGGCCCTACCCGCGGTGGGGGCAGAAGAGAGAGAACCGCGGGGGGAGCTGAGTCGGGGGGGGGGGAGATGGTCTTGTGGGGGGGTCCTAGGGAGGGTCCTAAAGGGCATTTTGGGGGTCCTGAGGGGCCTGGGATGGTCTGGGGGTGGGCCCGGGGGGAGTTTGGGGGGGCCTGGGAGGGTCTTTGGGGTGCTGGGGGGCATGCTGGGGGACATTTGGGGGTCCTGGGAGGGTCTTTGGGGCACTGGGGGGCATCCTGGGGGACATTTGGGGGTCCTGGGAGGGTCTTTGGGGCGCTGGGGGGCATCCTGGGGGACATTTGGGGGTCCTGGGAGGGGATTGGGGGTCCTGGGGGTCTCTGAGGGGTTGGGGGGGATCCTGATGAGCTTTTGGGGGTCCAGGGGGGTGCTGGGAGCATTTAGGGGGTCCTGGGAGGGTCTTTAGGGTGCTGGGGGTATCCTGGGAGACATTTGGGGGTCTGGGGAGGGGGGGTCCTGAGGGGCTTTTGGGGGTCCCGGGAGGGTCTTTGGGGTGCTGGGGGGGGGGGTCCTGGGTAGGGAGAGCCTGGCCCAGGTTGCCCAGGGAGGAAGGAGCTGCCCCATCCCTGGAACCATCCCAGGTGAGGTTGGTTGGGGCTGTGAGCAGCCTGCTCTGGTTGGGGATGTCCCTTCCCACCCAGCCCAGTCTGGGATTCTCTGATCTAGGGCAGTAGTTCACAGGCTGTGTTCATCTCCACTCTAAGTTCTCCTTTCTAGCTCTAAAATCTTGCCTTGCCCTGGGCAGGAGGTCAACTTGGAACCCTTCCATGCTGGAAACTTGCCTTCTGCTGAAGAAACGCAGAGGCAAAACTAGTTTAGCTGCATCCAAGGTCCAAAGTGGCAGATTCTGGGAAGGGCCTGGCCTCACAAACACGAGGCTGGAGCAGCAGTTGAAGTGTGACTGCTCCTGAGAGCCCCTTGCTGGCTGGTTGTCTGGCAGGGGCAGCACATCTGAGGTGCTTCCAGAGCCTGCATTCAAGGCTGAGGCTGAGCAGAGGCTGAGCTTTGTGTGCTTGAACTGCTCTCTGCTTCCCAAGGCTGATTTGGGAGAAGACATCATCAAAGCAGCCCCTGAGGCTGCTCTGATACACACAGTGGGGTGAGCAGAGGGTAGAGAAGGGCCCTCACCAGTAAACCATAACTGAAGACCTGAGGAGGACACACAGTTAATGGAGATGTCTCACATTGGTGGGGCAGCCAGCATCCTTCAACATTAACCTCTGGCTCCTGCCACACACTATTGGGTTCAGCTGATCTTGGATTGGATCCAGACAGGCAGTTCCTGCACCAGTTGGCATAAGGGTGAAGAATCCCTCTTGCTCTGAAAACTTGGAATCATGGAGTGGCTTAGGCTGGAAAAGACCTTTAAGATCAGTCAAACCATTAAGCCAGCACTGCCAAGGCTGGTGGCCAAACCATGTGCCTCAGCACCACATCTGCACAGCTTTTAAACAGCTCCAGGGGGAGGGGTTCCACCAACACCCTGGGGAGCCTGTTCCAGGGTTTGAGAACCCTCTCAGTCAAGAAGTTTCTCCTAACACAAAGCCGTGGAGTGACAGCCTGGGGTGTGATGGCTTCAAACTGGAAGAAGCTGGACATGAGGGAAAAGGTTCTCCCCCTGAGGGTGCTGAGGCACTGGAGCAGGTTGCCCAGAGAAGCTGGGGAGGCTTCAAGGCTGGAAGTGCTCAAAGTCAGGTTAGATGGAGACTTCAGCAACCTGCTCTAGCAGGAGGTGTCCCTGCCCATGGCAGACATCAATCAGATCCCCTCTCAGCCTCCTCTCCAGACTAAACAGCCCCAGGTCTCTCAGCCTTTCTTCACAGCAGAGATGTTCCAGTCCCTTCATCATCCTCATAGCTCTCCACTGGATTCTCTCCAGCAGGTCCCTTAAGCACAAAGACAGGTTCAAAAATCAGTCCCCTGCAACACAAAGCAGCAACTTCCCTGAACTGGAGCTGGAGCAGACCAGCTGGCTGCAAACAAAGGAGGCAGCAGCACAAAGCTGAGCAGAGAACATGCTTTATTGAGAAGTGGATACAAGAGTAGCACATTCTACCACATCAGGGGAAGAGGGTTGAGCTTCTGCACAGGAATGGCCTTCTTCCCTACTCCACAAGAGCTCTACTTTGTTGGATAGTTGGATGAGTATCTGGAGTTAGTTACAATACAGGAGGCAAAGGGCACGAGCCAGCCAGATTCAGTAATGCCCACAAGGTACACACCATGTACAGGTGATCTTCTCTTTTGTCTTTTCTTTTTCTTGGTGAGGAGGCAGAGAAAGGCAAACAACCATCAGAAGAGCAGCAGAGACCTTCTCCACATTAGGATGGGTCAGTGGTTAACAGGCTATGGCTCCTACCTAGCAGAAAACATCTGCAAGTGCTTCATTTCAGCCACCACTCAAAGAGGAAGCATGGGAAGGGTTAAACGAAATCAGCACTAAACGAGGCTACCCCAAAGCTTCTTCCCCCTTTGAATGACAGCAGAGCCAGAAGGCAGTGTGTGTGGCACAAGGACAGTGGCTCTACTGGAAAGCCATGGTGTGGTGGTTTCTTCTGGTGGTGCTGGTGGGAGAGAGGAAGTAGAAGGTGGATTTGTTGTTGTTTTACAAAGCCAGACAAGGAAGCACTGTCAGAGGAGCAAACCATCCACACAGCCACCTGCAACTGCCACTGGTGCACACACCACCTGCTGTAGGCAAGCCAACAGCTTGGAGACCTCCTGTGGCTCTTTGGACAAGGCCAGAAAAACCTGTCCCAAGGGTTCAGTTCCTCAGTCTAGAGGAAAAAAAACCAACAACAAACCCTCTCCAGTCCAGAGAGATCTACAACTCAAGGGAGACTGCTCTGGGAAAGGTCTCTCTGGTGAAAGAGACTGAGCAGGCTGCTGTATGTGGAGGAATTTGCTGACTCCAAGAGCTAAACCAGCAGAAACCAACAAGTTATGGGCAAAGAGGTCTCTCCAACAGCCATGGCACTGCAGCAGCTCTAGGAGCACACAGCAAGAGTGACTATCTCAGACCAGGATTGTTCTCAGCCTTAGCCTTGACTCCTGCAGGGTAGCACTGACAACCACACCACTGGGTCACACCATACTGAGGTTCTGACTGGAGAACAGGACTATGTAAGACCTGCTATGGAGACACTGCTGGAAGGGCTGGGGAAGCTCTCACACTAAAACTATCTGGCTCTGTGGAATGGAGCAGTCCATCAGGCAGGACCAGGTACAAATGCTGAGGCTGGTGCAGCGGTGAGTTGTTGGAAAAGCCAACTCTCCCCAAAGAAGAGGTCTCAGACCTTGTTCAAAAGCCAGAAGTCATCTCCATTACTGAGAAGAAAAAGGACGTGAAGGAGGAAACAACCAAGATTAAAGGACACGACACAACCTCATTGGAAGAAGAACATGAGGGTAAGACCAGTGACTGGACAGGTACAGTACCAGATATCAGAACTCCTTGGGCCAGCGCTGTAGGAGCTGCCTTTGGGTCCTATACAGATCCAATCCTTGCAACCTCATTGAGGCCGAAACATTAAAGTTCCTCAGAACTAGCGTCTGTGGTGTGCACAAAGACCTGGGCCAGAACAGTACCAAGGGGAACTGATCTTTTGGGAGGGGACTGTACCAGCCAATCACAACAGCAACAGATACGACAGAGATCCCTAGGGTACTTCCTACTGCTGGGGGTCACTGGCTTCAGGAGTGATGGGCAGTTAAGTTCCCTTAGGAGGGGTCCATTTCAAACAGCTGGGATCCATGATCTTGTTGCTGTTGGATCTTTTGGCCTCCTTGGCAATCCATTCATCAATCAGGTCCTAAGGGAGAGGGGCAGGAAAGGGGGCAGGTTAAAAGCAGTGATCCATGATGGAGCATCAGCCACAGCACAGGTTCAGACTGCATCAGGTTGGAGGGGAACCCTCGAAGGTCATCTTGTCCAACCCTCCTGCAGGCAGCAGGGACACCTCCCATCAGATCAGGCTGCCCAGGGCCACATTGAGTCTGATCATCTCCAGGGATGGGGCCTCAACCACATCCCTAGGCAACCTCTTCCAGTATTTCACCACCCTCACTGTGCAGAACTTCCTCCTGATATCCAATCTAAATTTCCTCTACTCCAGCTTCAAAGCACTGCCCCTCACCCTGTCTCCCCACAGGCCCTTCTGAACAGTCCCTCCCCAGCCTTTCTGTAGGTCCCCCTTCAGGTATCAAAACGTGCCTTTAAAGTCTCCCTAGAGCCTTCTCTTCTCCAGGCTAAACAGCCCCAGTTCTTTCAGCCTGTCCCCACAGGGAAGGTGCTCCTCTGGTCATAATTGTGGCCTTCTCTGGCCACAAATACCTCCTTCCCCTTGGAGATACTCAAGGTGAGGCTCAACAGGGCTCTGGGCAACCTGATCTAGTTGAGGATGCCCCTGCTGACTGCAGAGGGGTTGGACTGGATGACCTTTGGAGGTCCCTTCCAACCCAGACCATTCTGTGATTCTATTTTATCAGTGCTCCCCAACTAGAGTAAAAAGGTTGGAAAAGCCAGCAGGATGTGAAGGAAACACTGATTTCAGGGAATTCTTGGGGATCTAGCAGCTGAAGGTAAGGAAATAAAGCCAGCAGAAAGAGCTCACCTGTCTTTTCAGGACCAGGTGCTTTCCCTTCCAGTACTTGAGCATCTGAAGTGCCTGCAAGGTGCTAACGATGTCGACAGGGTTCACTGCAGTCTCCTGGCTGATTTCTGCAAAGCAGCAGCAGTTTGTGTTTACAACAACAAGAAATTGCTCTGTGACAGCCTACATCCCTAGGCAACCTGTTCCAGTAATTCACCACCCTCCTTGTGCAGAGCTTCCTCCTGATGTCCAACTTAATTCATCAACAGAGATGTTTGAAGATGTTTAGATTCACAGATTGCATCAGGTTGGAAGGGATTTGGCCAAGCCCTCTGCACTCAGCAGGGACATCTCCAACTTGAGCAGGCTGCCCAGGGCCACACCAAGTCTTGTCTTGAATGGCTCCAGGGACAGGGCCTCAACCACATCCCTGAGCAACCTGTTCTGGTAATTCACCACCCTCACTGTGCAGAGCTTCCTCCTGATGTCCAACCTAACTCCCCCCTCTGCTCCAGTTTCAAACCATTGTCCCTTATCCTATCCTCACAGACCCTTCTAAAGAGTCCCTCCCCAGCCCTCCTGTAGCTCCCCTTCAGAATGCTGCTCTAAGGTCTCCATGGAGTTTCTCCAGGCTGAAGAGCCCAAACACTCTCAGCCTGCCCCCACAGGGGAGGTTCTCCATCCCTCTGACCATTTTGTGGGCCCCTCTGGCCCCATTCCAGCAGGTCCATGTCCTCCTTGTGCTGGGTGTCCCATAGCTGGACACAGCACTGCAGGTGAGGTCTCACCAGAGCAGAGTGCACGTTCCCAAGTACAAAAGTGGATTCAGCTTGACCACAAACCTTTGATAGAGATCTCTTTTCCTTGGAAGTTATGCAGGTAACGAAGGAGAACTTCCTTCCAGTAGCTACGGTAGCTGATGAGGCCCAAATCAGACAGAGGGCGTTCTGGGGAGCCAACTTTTTCTTCTACTTTAGAAAGCAGGTAACCTGGAAAGGAGAAAAAGAACCACACCCAACCAAATAAACAGCTATTTATCCTTCCTAAACCACCCTCTCCTGCCTATCATCCTCTTTAGCATGTGCAGAGATCAGCTCTAATGAAAACTGCCCAAGCACCACCACAGCTGTGGTTATGTTACAGTTCTGGGTCACAGGTAGGTGACAGTTTTGGGTCAAATTGTCACCTTGGGCCAGAATGGTTCCAGAAAATTCTCTTTCTCTACTTACTGAAGTCAATGAGCATCTTGCCATAACCTTGCCTCATGTATTGGGGCATTGTCAGGATACAAGAAACATTGTAGTTGAGAAAAGAATTCTTCTCCTGAAAAAAAAAAAAACAAACAAACAAAGAGCAGAGAGAAGACAGCTGAGCAGGTCTAGATCTGTTCCCACAATGGGTACATCCTAATCCCAACAGACTCAACAAGCCTGTGCAGCTGATACAGCACCAGGAGAAAGCAGCAACAGCAGAAAAACCTGCCCAGCAACAAGCAATGTGATCAGCCCTCAGCTCCCAGCCTGGCTGAGTGCCTTCCTTTATTAGCCACTCCAGAGGGTGTTTGGTGCACAGCTTGAAGCCCAGAGTGGCTGGCCATGGAGTTGTTCCCGAGGAGGAAGCTGTAACAGCTTTGCTGCCCCACCAACGCCAGCACCCTGCACTGCCCTACCAGCTGGAGTCCTGGGGCAGGCTGCCCAGAGAGGTTGTGGAGTCTCCTTCTCTGGAGACATTCAAAACCTGCCTGGATGTGTTCCTGTGTGACCTGCCCTGGGTGACCCTGCTCTGGCAGGACTCTGATGATCTCTAGGAGGTCCCTTCCAACCCCTAACATTCTGTCAGTCTGTGATCTGCAAGGCTTTGAAGGCATTCCAAGGATGGAGACTTCACCACTGCCCTGGGCAGCCTGGGCTGAAGCTTGACAACCCTCTTTCAGGGAAGAAATAGTTCCTCATGTCCAACCCAAACCTCTCCAGGGGCAACGGGAGGCTGCTTCTTTGGGAGAAGAGACAAACCCCCACATGGCTCCAATCTTTTTGGAGTTAGCTGTAGAGAGCCAGGTCTCCCCTCAGCCTCCTTTTCTCCAGGCTGAACAATCCCAGTTCCCTCAGCTGCTCCTTAAAGAGGAACAATTCCTGAGACTGCAAAAGCTCAGAGGGGAGATTCAGTACTGAAAACTGAAGTCCTGAAGCTGGCTGTAGTGAGGTAGTAAGGTGTATGCATGTTTGTATTTTCAACTAACCTTGGAGAAATACCCTATCAGGTGACAGCCAGTGTTGTCAGCTTCTGTCATGACATAGAAGAGGAAGGGTTCAACATCATAATACAGTGTTTTATGGTCCAGGAATAGTTTTGCCAGCAGACACAGGTTTTGACAGTAGATCTAGAAACAAAAAGGAGAAGAAGGTGCAGCTGTTTATTACAGTGGAACATCCCCAGAGTGAACAAAACCAGGCACAGATGGGAAATGGTAAGGGAAAACAAAAAAAAAAAAAATCTGAATCATCTGAGAAATGCCATTGCAGCCTTTCCAAGAGAGCAGCTGGGGCAGGAAACAATTCCATCTGTGATGAAACTTGATAAGCCTAAGGGTGGGAACTGATCCTTGTGATCTCAATCTCTGAATGCCTAAAACATCACATGCTCAGTGGAGGGGAACAGGAGGTTGGATCTCTGCTTGCCTGCACTGTGCTGTTTTCATCTGTGCTTCTAGGTTGTCTCTGGCAGCTAGCAGAGCTTCCTCCCAACTTCTGGCAGCATAGAATTTAGCTTCTGAATTTCTTTGTTCTATCCTCTGAAGGAAAGAACTGGACACAAGTTCTTTCAAGACTGGACACAACCAGAGACAGGTATGGTGCTGCTACCTAGCACTGAAGCTGTAGTTGCAGACTCAAGTTGTCCCTTTTGCTTTGGGGTTAAGGAGATCACCCTCAGGCTGCTTCACCACTAACCCAAACCTGACTGAGCACTGGCAGATGGGCAGCAGCAATCTCCTGAGGCTGACCATGGAGTTGTCCTCACTAACCTTCAGAAAGATCTTGAGCAACCTGCTCTAGTAGGAGGTGTCCCTGCCCATGGCAGGGGGGTTGCAACTAGGTGATTTTTAAGGGCTCTTCAAACCAAGCCTGAGACAGCAGAGGGAACTGCTGAGGAATAAGCACAATGAAAATGCAGACAGAGGTACTGGCAGAGCAGGGAGAAAGGGCCACTTCCTCGTGTCTCTCTGCAGGAAAAGCAGAGCCTGGCACATTTGAAAGGTGGAGTCCACGCTCAGGACTGGCCTGTGCTGGCAGTTCATAGATTCATGGATTGCATCAGGTTGGAAGGGACCCTTCAAAGGTCATCTTGTCCAAACCCCTGCAGTCATCAGGGACACCTCCAACTAGATCAGACTGCCCAGGACCACATCAAGTCTGATCTTGAATGTCCCCAGGGACAGGACCTCAGCCTGGTCCTGGGTAAGCTGTGCAGAGCTTCCTTGGTTACCTTGTTCTTCTTCCCATCCACCTCAAACACCGAAATGGAGCCTTTGCGGTAGATCTCATCCCCAGGTGGATGTTTCCAAACACATTTAGCCTAGGACAGGAAAACAAAGTTAGGGTGAAACTGCTGCTGTAAGGGTGGAAAAGATTCCAACAGCTACTGGAAGCCCCAGGAAAGGTGCAGGCTTCTCACCTCCTAAAGCCAGCAGCTGAGCTAACAACAGAGATGTTTGAAGACTGATTGCATCAGGTTGGAAGGGACCGCCGAAGGTCATCACGTCCAAGCCTCCTGCACTCAGCAGGGACACCTCCAACTAAATTAGGCTGCCCAGGGCCAGATCAAGTCTGGTCTTGAATAGCTCCAGGGACAGGGCCTCAACCACATCCCTGGGTAACATGTTCCAGTATTTCACCACTTTCACTGTGCAGAACTTCCTCCTGAAGTCCATCCTAAACCTGCCCAGTTTCAAACCATTGCCCCTTGTCCTGTAAGCACAGGCCCTTCTGAACAGTCCCTCCCCAGCCTTCCTGTAACTCATCTTCAGATACTAAAATGCTGCTCTAAGGTCTCCCTGGAGCCTTCTCTTCACCAGGCTGACAGCCCCAAGTCTCCCAGCCTGTCCCCACAGGGGATGTTCTCCAGCCCTCTGATCAAACTTGTGACCTCCTCTGGCCCTGCTCCAGCAGGTCCATGCCTCCTGTGTTGAGGGCCTCAGAGCTGGGCACAGCACTGCAGGGGAAGTCTCACCAGATCAGAGGAGCAGAATCCCCTCTCCCCATAAAATCACAGAATGGGTTGGAAGGAACCTTAAAGATCACCCACTTCCAGCCCTCTGCCATGGGCAGGGACACCTCCCATTAGACCAGGTCGCTCAAGGCCTCATCCAACCTGACTGTGAACACTTCCACCTGCTGGCCACGCTTCTTTTGATGCAGCCCAGGATGCCTTTGGCCTTCTGGGCTGCTGAGAGGAGAGTCCAAGGGCAGGAATGGGGCCTGCCCCAGCCCTTACCATGTGCCTGCGCAGGATGGTCTGGCTCTTCATGTACTTGAGGCAGAACTCACACATGTAGAGGCGGCCCAGGCGAGCGTACTCCTCTGGGTAGGGAGAGTGGTACCAGGTGTCCAGCTCATAACGGCCAAAAGCAATGGTTTTGATCATATTGCTGCCTTCTGTGATCTGCCCCTGGAGCCTCAGCTTCTCCTAGGGATGGGAAAAAGTAAAAAAATAAAATGAAGTAAAGAAGGAAGCCTTCATTTATTTACCTCAAGGAAATAATTGACTTTGAGTCTTTTAAATTCCTCTCTCTGTGTGATCATCACAGAATGCCAGGTTGGAAGGGATCCCAAGCACCATCTGGTCCAACCTTTCACGGTAAGAGTCTGGCTGAAATGAGATAGCCCAGCACCCTGTCAAGCTGAGTCTTATAACTGACCCATGCAGGGCAGTCCACCACTTCCTTGGGAGACGATTCCAATGTCCAACTGTTCTCAAGGGGGGAAAAAAAAAATCTCTTCTGGATTGCAATTGGAAACTCCCCAGGAGTAACTTGTCCCCATCACCCCTTGTCTTCTCCATGGGACTCCAATCCCACAGATCTCTCCTCAGACTCAGCCCTGGCCTCAAGCAGGGCAGCTACTGGCTGCTCCTCTTAGCAGATGTCTTGTGAATCAGCACTCAGCAGCACACTAACACAGGATCATGCTCTCAGTCATGAAAACACCATCAGCTCTTTGCCACTTCATTCTTCATCTGCAGGGAGAGGAGCCCAATGCCCTGCCTCAAGCACCCCAGATGCAGCTGTCACTGGAAATCATCCAAGTACCTTTTGGTTCATCTCTGCAGATGGAAAGCAGCTTTGAAAGCATCTACAGAAGCCTCAAGCAACACAAGGTTTTGATCTCCATTCCACAGTCACTGGCTACTGCCAGGGTAGTTTTTGCCTTTTGCTATCACCACTTTTTTAGCCATCCTTTCAGCAGGTGAAGCTGGCCACTCACTGACAGCACACACCTAATTACACACTGCTACTAATTACTCCTCTGGCAGGTACTGCAGCATTCAGAACTGCAAACACTTAGCAAACCCCCTGAATGACCAGCACTGGAGTTATCCCCAGTGTGAATCTCAGAATTGTTTGAAAAGCCCTCTAAGATCATCCAGTCCAACCACCAACCCCACACCACCATGGCCATTAAACCATGTCCTCAAGTGCCATGGCCACAGGTTTCTTGAACACCTCCAGAGATGGGGACTCCACCACCTCCCTGGGCAGCCTGTTCCCACTCTTGCAGGAAAAAAATTGTTCCTCACATCCAACCCAAACCTCCCCTGAAAGCTGCTGCTTGGCCAGGCCATGGCTGCTCTTCTGGCAAACTCTGAACCCATTCACCTTTCTAACAAAGACATTTGCAATGAGACGTAGCAGGAGTCTCACCAGGTCCTCAGATGCTCGTGCTTGTGCCCTCCGGAAGAGCTCGAGGTCATACTCACTCGTCAGGTTCTCCAGCAGAGGCTCCCTGGTGTTGCCATAGGTTTGTCTGTGCTCCTACAAGAAGACAAGTGACAGGAGGATTTGCTGCTGGATCTCACAGCTTTTCAGCTGAGAATGCTGCAGCATGTCTGGGGAAAGCCAAACTCCTGCCTAGTGGCCTCATTGCAGACAGGAGGGAATCACAGAATGAAACTGGTGCCTTTACCATGTACTTCTCCTTTTGCTCCTTGCTTAGTCCTGAGTTTCTTTTCTTCCTGAGCTCAGCCACTTTCTCTTTGTATCGCAGCTGTCTCTCTGTTGGTGCCTGAAAGAAACCAGAGGTGGAAACCTTCATCTGTTTCAAACATTGTCCTTCACCCTCCCACCCTAAAGGAGCTTTGTCCTGGCTTTCATGTTAAATTTGTTGCCTCTGAAGCAAACACTGTGCTAATGAGAGGGCACTGCAGGTACCACACAGGTATGCAACCAGGAATTTCTCCTTCTGACCATAGCCTGACCTGGTTGAGGCTCAGGCCCACAAGACAGGGACTCCTCATGCACTGCTTCATCATGGGGAGAAGCTCCAAAGCTGACTCAGGAAGTCATCTTGACTCAAGTCCAAGACTTGTGAACTGAAAAATGTAATCCCCCTGGTTTTGTTCTTTCCTGCTTAGTCAGAGTGAAATTGTAGTTTGCAGTTTTGCAGGAATTGTCTTGTCCTACACATAAAAGCACAGAGCAAAGCTCATCCTGTGAGCAGCTCCAGCCTCCTTTGCAGCACCACTGGCCAAAGCCATCTCTCTGCTCTCACAAGCTGCTCCAGTCTCTCCTTTAAGTGACACAAGAAACTGCCCTCACTGAAACAAACTGGAGATGACAAATGAGAGTATCAGGACCGGGCACAAGAGCTTATCTGCTGTGTGAAGAGGGGAGACCAAGTTAAAGCTGGAAACCACCAGCTGAGGTTTCTCCACATTCACCTGAGCAGGAGGTTGCCTACCTGGTGCCTGGTGGCATGCCTGTTGTTGTCATCCTGCCGATGGGCCAGCATCCTCTCCTCAATCTGCTTATCCCGGCTCTGCGCTCGCACCTGGAAGCCAAACCTCACCTGTCAGTGCTGCAGCCAACTGCCAGCAAACCTCCCCCTTGGCCTTTGCTTGTCTGGGGGGGGCATTTCCTGAGCTACATGGAATTCCCAGATGGGTTGCCACACTAATGCTGCTGTCTCCCAGCTAAAGGCATCAGCTGAAACAGCTGAATTGTTTTCTAAGGGCCTGTGGTGACAGGAGAAGGGAGAATGGTTTGAAGCTAGAGCAGGGGAGATTTACATTGGACATTAGGAAGAAGTTCTGTACTGTGAGGATGGTGAGACACTGGAACAGACTGTTAGGAAGGTTGTGGATGCTCTCTCCCTAGAAGATGAAGCTGGATGAAACTTTGAGCAACCTGATCTAGCGGGAGGTGTCCCTGCCCATGGTGGGGTGGTTGGAACTGGATGATCTTTAAGATCCCTTCCAACTTGAGCCATTCTAGGATTCTGTTCACAACTGCCAACTCTTAGCATTTTGCCCCAACAAGGACCCACACAGAAGACAAAGCAGAAGACTTCTTTACCTTGCACTCATCTGCTGAGAGGTTATGATAGAGTGGACATCCTGATATGGAGAAGTGTCGCTCATGCTTTCCAGTCAGGTGACCTGCCAAGGATCAGAAACAAACCCCCTGAGTTTTAACTCCTGAGCATAAAGAGGCTTAAGAAGTCTGGCAGGTGGGCAGATCCCTCCTATGAGCTTCTTGAGGAGCACGCTCAGTTTGTCACCAACATGGCAGAAGGAGCATGGTTCACAGCACAGGCTTTAGGAACAAAGAAGGAAGATCTCGTTCACACTAACTCAAAAGCTGCACTGCATGCAAGCAGCCAGGGAGAGCAGAGGGCTACAGTAATTTTTGTTTCTGAAAACCTGCTTCTGGCACAGGTCAGTGCCCTACCTGCAAGGCTCTGCAAGCTCCTCCCACACCTGTGCTCACACTCCTGACTTCTTTACCCTATCAGCCCCCAGAAAACACCTCCAGGAGGAACACACCTGCAGATGTTTTCCTTATCCCTTCTCTACACCCACTTCTTGTAACAC